>NC_057795.1:47285300-47292244 GCF_018294505.1 Triticum aestivum
TTTAATATTTTTTGCGCTGCTTGCAAAACAAAACGCACTTACTCACGAGTCTATCGGCGGTTTGTGGTGCGGCAAGCGTGCACTGGTGTTGTTGAGAGGGAGGGGTGGAAACCGCATTAAACTCGTCTCCGTAGTTGAGAGGGAGAGGCCAAAGCAATGTACAATCTTCTTTGTAGTGGAGTTGGGAGGGGCAAGGATAAGGGACGAAGACGGGGGTAACATGTCGGATGCGATCATACCAGCACTAAAGCACCGTATCCCATCAGAACTCCGTAGTTAAGCGTGCTTGGGCGAGAGTAGTACTAGAATGGGTGACCTCCTGGGAAGTCCTCGTGTTGCATTCCCTTTTTAATTTTTTTTGCGCCGCTTGCAAAACAAAACGCACGTGTAAGTAATATATTTACCGTGTTTTATTATTTTGCACGAGTGCGGTAAGTTATAGCCGGGTGCTCACGATTCACGAGTCTAGCGGCGGCGTTGTGGCGCGGCAAGCGTGCACTAGTGCGGTTGAGAGGGAGGGGTGGAAACCCCGTTAAACTCGTCCCTGTAGTTGAGAGGGAGCGGCCAAAGCAATGTACAATCGTCTTTGTAGTGGAGCTGGGAGGGGCAAGGATAAGGGACGAAGACGGGGGTAACATGTCGGATGCGATTATACCAGCACTAAAGAATCGGATCCTACCAGAACTCTGAAGTTAAGCGTGCTTGGGCGAGAGTAGTACTAGGATGGGTGACCTCTTGGGAAGTCCTCGTGTTGCATTCCCTTTATAATTTTTTTTGCGCCGCTTGCAAAACAAAACGCACGTGTAAGTAATATATTTACCGCGTTTTATTATTTTGCACGAGTGCGGTAAGTTATAGCCGGGTGCTCACGATTCACGAGTCTAGCGGTGGCGTTGTGGCGCGGCAAGCGTGCACTGGTGCGGTTGAGAGGGAGGGTGGAAACCACGTTAAACTCGTCCCTGTAGTTGAGAGGGAGCGGCCAAAGCAATGTACAATCGTCTTTGTAGTGGAGCTGGGAGGGGCAAGGATAAGGGACGAAGACGGGGGGTAACATGTCGGATGCGATCATACCAGCACTAAAGCACTCGATCCCATCAGAACTTCGAAGTTAAGTGTGCTTGGCGAGAGTAGTACTAGGATGGGTGACCTCCTGGGAAGTCCTCGTGTTGCATTCCCTTTTTAATTTTTTTTGCGCCGCTTGCAAAACAAAACGCACGTGTAAGTAATATATTTACCGTGTTTTATTATTTTGCACGAGTGCGGTAAGTTATAGCTGGGTGCTCACGATTCACGAGTCTAGCGGCGGCGTTTTGGCGCGGCAAGCGTGCACTGGTGCGGTTAAGAGGGAGGGGTGGAAACCGCGTTAAACTCGTCCCCGTAGTTGAGAGGGAGCGGCCAAAGCAATGTACAATCGTCTTTGTAGTGGAGCTGGGAGGGGAAAGGATAAGGGACGAAGACGGGGGTGACATGTCGGATGCGATCATACCAGCACTAAAGCACCGGATCCCATCAGAACTCCGAAGTTAAGCATGCTTGGGCGAGAGTAGTACTAGGATGGGTGACCTGCTGGGAAGTCCTCGTGTTGCATTCCCTTTTTAAATTTTTTTGCGCCGCTTGCAGAACAAAACACACGTGTAAGTAATATATTTACCGTGTTTTATTATTTTGCTCGAGTGCGGTAAGTTATAGCTGGGTGCTCACGATTCACGACTCTAGCGGCCGCGTTGTGGCGCGGCAAGCGTCCACTGATGCTGTTGAGAGGGAGGGGTGGAAACCGCGTTAAACTCGTCTCCGTAGTTGAGAGGGAGCGGCCAAAGCAATGTACAATCGTCTTTGTAGTGGAGCTGGGAGGGGCAAGGATAAGGGACGAAGACGGGGGTAACATGTCGGATGCGATCATACCAGCACTAAAGCACCGGATCCCATCAGAACTCTGAAGTTAAGCGTGCTTGGGCGAGAGTAGTACTAGGATAGGTGACCTCCTGGGAAGTCCTCGTGTTGCATTCCCTTTTTAATTTTTTTGCGCCGCTTGCAATACAAAACGCACGTGTAAGTAATATATTGACCGTGTTTTATTATTTTGCACGAGTGCGGTAAGTTATAGCTGGGTGCTCACGATTCACGAGTTTAGCGGCGGCGTTGTGACGCGGCAAGCGTGCACTGGTGCGGTTGAGAGGGAGGGGTGGAAACCGCGTTAAACTCGTCTCCGTAGTTGAGAGGGAGCGGCCAAAGCAATGTACAATCGTCTTTGTAGTGGAGTTGGGAGGGGCAAGGATAAGGGACGAAGATGGGGGTAACATGTCGAATGCGATCATACCAGCACTAAAGCACTGGATCCCATCAGAACTCCGAAGTTAAGCGTGCTTGGGCGAGAGTAGTACTAGGATGGGTGTCCTCCTGGGAAGTCCTCGTGTTGCATTCCCTTTTTAATTTTTTTTGCGCCGCTTGCAAAAAAAAATGCACGTGTAAGTATTATATTTACCGTGTTTTATTATTTTGCACAAGTGCGGTAATTTATAGCTGGGTGCTCACGATTCACGAGTCTAGCGGCGGCGTTGTGGTGCGGCAAGCGTGCACTTGTGCGGTTGAGAGGGAGGGGTGGAAACCGCGTTAAACTCATCTCCGTAGTTGAGATGGAGCGGCCAAAGCAATGTACAATCGTCTTTGTAGTGGAGCTGGGAGGGGCAAGGATAAGGGACGTAGACGGGGGTAACATGTCAGATGCGATCATACCAGCACTAAACCACCGGATCCCATCAGAACTCCGAAGTTAAGCGTGCTTGGGCGAGAGTAGTACTAGGATGGGTGACCTCCTGGGAAGTCCTCGTGTTGCATTCCCTTTTTAATTTTTTTTGCGCCGCTTGCAAAACAAAACGCACGTGTAAGTAATATATTACCGTGTTTTATTATTTTGCACGAGTGCGGTAAGTTATAGCTGGGTGCTCACGATTCACGAGTCTAGCGGCGGCGTTGTGGCGCGGCAAGCGTGCACTGGTGCGGTTAAGAGGGAGGGGTGGAAACCGCGTTAAACTCATCTCCGTAGTTGAGAGGGAGCGGCCAAAGCAATGTACAATCGTCTTTGTAGTGAAGCTGGGAGGGGCAAGGATAAGGGACGAAGACGGGGGGTAACATGTCGGATGCGATCATACCAGCACTAAAGCACCGGTTCCAATCAGAACTCCGAAGTTAAGCGTGCTTGGGCGAGAGTAGTACTAGGATGGGTGACCTCCTAGGAAGTCCTCGTGTTGCATTCCCTTTTTAATTTTTTTTGCGCCGCTTGCAAAACAAAACGCACGTGTAAGTAATATATTACCGTGTTTTATTATTTTGCACGAGTGCGGTAAGTTATAGCTGGGTTCTCACGATTCACGAGTCTAGCGGCGGCGTTGTGGCGCGGCAAGCGTGCACTGGTGCGGTTAAGAGGGAGGGGTGGAAACCGCGTTAAACTCATCTCCGTAGTTGAGAGGGAGCGGCCAAAGAAATGTACAATCGTCTTTGTAGTGGAGCTGGGAAGGGAAAGGATAAGGGACGAAGACGGGGGTAACATGTCGGATGCGATCATACCAGCACTAAAGCACCGGATCCCATCAGAACTCCGAAGTTAAGCATGCTTGGGCGAGAGTAGTACTAGGATGGGTGACCTCCTGGGAAGTCCTCGTGTTGCATTCCCTTTTTTAATTTTTTTGCGCCACTTGCAAAACAAAACACACGTGTAAGTAATATATTTACCGTGTTTTATTATTTTGCACGAGTGTGCTAAGTTATAGCTGGGTGCTCACGATTCACGAGTCTAGCGGCGGCGTTGTGGTGCGGCAAGCGTGCACTAGTGCGGTTGAGAGGGAGGGGTGGAAACCGCGTTAAACTCGTCTCCGTAGTTGAGAGGGAGCGGCCAAAGCAATGTACAATCGTCTTTGTAGTGGAGCTGGGAGGGGCAAGGATAAGGGACGTAGACGGGGGTAACATGTCGGATGCGATCATACCAGCACTAAACCATCGGACCCCATCAGAACTTTGAAGTTAAGCGTGCTTGGGCGAGAGTAGTACTAGGATGGGTGACCTTCTGGGAAGTACTCGTGTTGCATTTCCTTTTTAATTTTTTTGCGCCGCTTGCAAAACAAAACGCACGTGTAAGTAATATATTTACCGTCTTTTATTATTTTGCATGAGTGCGGTAAGTTATAGCTGGGTGCTCACGATTCACGAATCTAGCGGCGGCGTTATGGCGCGGCAAGCGTGCACTGGTGCGGTTGAGAGGGAGGGTTGGAAACCGCGTTAAACTCGTCTCCGTAGTTGAGAGGGAGCGGCCAAAGCAATGTACAATCGTCTTTGTAGTGAAGCTGGGAGGGGCAAGGATAAGGGACGAAGACGGGGGGTAACATGTGGGATGCGATCATACCAGCACTAAAGCACCGGATCCCATCAGAACTCCGAAGTTAAGCGTGCTTGGGCGAGAGTAGTACTAGGATGGGTGACCTCCTGGGAAGTCCTCGTGTTGCATTCCCTTTTTAATTTTTTTTGCGCCGCTTGCAAAACAAAACGCACGTGTAAGTAATATATTACCGTGTTTTATTATTTTGCACGAGTGCGGTAAGTTATAGCTGGGTGCTCACGATTCACGAGTCTAGCGGCGGCGTTGTGGCGCGGCAAGCGTGCACTGGTGCGGTTAAGAGGGAGGGGTGGAAACCGCGTTAAACTCGTCTCCGTAGTTGAGAGGGAGCGGCCAAAGCAATGTACAATCGTCTTTGTAGTGGAGCTGGGAGGGGAAAGGATAAGGGACGAAGACGGGGGTAACACGTCAGATGCGATCATACCAGCACTAAAGCACCGGATCCCATCAGAACTCCAAAGTTAAGCATGCTTGGGCGAGAGTAGTACTAGGATGGGTGACCTCCTGGGAAGTCCTCGTGTTGCATTCCCTTTTTTAATTTTTTTGCGCCACTTGCAAAACAAAACACACGTGTAAGTAATATATTTACCGTGTTTTATTATTTTGCACGAGTGTGGTAAGTTATAGCTGGGTGCTCACGATTCACGAGTCTAGCGGCGGCGTTGTGGCGCGGCAAGCGTGCACTGATGCTGTTGAGAGGGAGGGGTGGAAACCGCGTTAAACTCGTCTCCGTAGTTGAGAGGGAGCGGCCAAAGCAATGTACAATCGTCTTTGTAGTGGAGCTGGGAGGGGCAAGGATAAGGGACGAAGACGGGGGTAACATGTTGGATGCGATCATACCAGCACTAAAGCACCGGATCCCATCAGAACTCTGAAGTTAAGCGTGCTTGGGCGAGAGTAGTACTAGGATGGGTCACCTCCTGGGAAGTCCTCGTGTTGCATTCCCTTTTTAATTTTTTTGCGCCGCTTGCAATACAAAACGCACGTGTAAGTAATATATTTACCGTGTTTTATTATTTTGCACGAGTGCGGTAAGTTATAGCTGGGTGCTCACGATTCATGAGTTTAGCGGCGGCGTTGTGACGCGGCAAGCGTGCACTGGTGCGGTTGAGAGGGAGGGGTGGAAACCGCGTTAAACTCGTCTCCGTAGTTGAGAGGGAGCGGCCAAAGCAATGTACAATCGTCTTTGTAGTGGAGTTGGGAGGGGCAAGGATAAGGGACGAAGACGGGGGTAACATGTCGGATGCGATCATACCAGCACTAAAGCACTGGATCCCATCAGAACTCCGAAGTTAAGCGTGCTTGGGCGAGAGTAGTACTAGGATGGGTGTCCTCCTGGGAAGTCCTCGTGTTGCATTCCCTTTTTAATTTTTTTTTGCGCCGCTTGCAAAACAAAATGCACGTGTAAGTATTATATTTACCGTGTTTTATTATTTTGCACAAGTGCGGTAAGTTATAGCTGGGTGCTCACGATTCACGAGTCTAGCGACGGCGTTGTGGTGCGGCAAGCGTGCACTAGTGCGGTTGAGAGGGAGGGGTGGAAACCGCGTTAAACTCGTCTCCGTAGTTGAGAGGGAGCGGCCAAAGCAATGTACAGTCGTCTTTGTAGTGGAGCTGGGAGGGGCAAGGATAAGGGACGTAGACGGGGGTAACATGTCGGGTGCGATCATACCAGCACTAAACCACCGGATCCCATCAGAACTCCGAAGTTAAGCATGCTTGGGCGAGAGTAGTACTAGGATGGATGACCTCCTGGGAAGTCCTCGTGTTGCATTCCCTTTTTAATTTTTTTTCCGCCGCTTGCAAAACAAAACGCACGTGTAAGTAATATATTTACTGTGTTTTATTATTTTGCACGAGTGCGGTAAGTTATAGCCGGGTGCTCACGATTCACGAATCTAGCAGCGGCGTTGTGGCGCGGCAAGCGTGCACTGGTGCGGTTGAGAGGGAGGGTTGGAAACCGCGTTAAACTCGTCTCCGTAGTTGAGAGGGAGCGGCCAAAGCAATGTACAATCGTCTTTGTAGTGAAGCTGGGAGGGGCAAGGATAAGGGACGAACACGGGGGGTAACATGTCGGATGCGATCATACCAGCACTAAAGCATCGGATCCCATCAGAACTCCGAAGTTAAGCGTGCTTGGGCGAGAGTAGTACTAGGATGGGTGACCTCCTGGGAAGTCCTCGTGTTGCATTCCCTTTTTAATTTTTTTTGCGCCGCTTGCAAAACAAAACGCACGTGTAAGTAATATATTTACCGTGTTTTATTATTTTGCACGAGTGCGGTAAGTTATAGCTGGGTGCTCACGATTCACGAGTCTAGCGGCGGCGTTGTGGCGCGGCAAGCGTGCACTGGTGCGGTTGAGAGGTAGGGGTGGAAACCGCGTTAAACTCGTCCCCGTAGTTGAGAGGGAGCGGCCAAAGCAATGTACAATCGTCTTTGTAGTGGAGGTGGGAGGGCAAAGGATAAGGGACGAAGACGGGGGTAACATGTCGGATGCGATCATACCAGCACTAAAGCACCAGATCCCATTAGAACTCCGAAGTTAAGCGTGCTTGGG
>NC_057795.1:47293690-47294508 GCF_018294505.1 Triticum aestivum
GGATCCCATCAGAACTCCGAAGTTAAGCGTGCTTGGGCGAGAGTAGTACTAGGATGGGTGACCTCCTTGGAAGTCCTCGTGTTGCATTCCCTTTTTAATTTTTTTGCGCCGCTTGCAAAACAAAACACACGTGTAAGTAATATATTTACCGTGTTTTATTATTTTGCACGAGTGCGGTAAGTTATAGCTGGGTGCTCACGATTCACGGGTCTAGCGGCGGCGTTGTGACGCGGCAAGCGTGCACTGGTGCGGTTGAGAGGGAGGGGTGGAAACCGCGTTAAACTCGTCTCCGTAGTTGAGAGGGAGCGGCCAAAGCAATGTACAATCGTCTTTGTAGTGGAGTTGGGAGGGGCAAGGATAAGGGACGAAGACGGGGGTAACATGTCGGATGCGATCATACCAGCACTAAAGCACTGGATCCCTTCAGAACTCCGAAGTTAAGCGTGCTTGGGCGAGAGTAGTACTAGGATGGGTGTCCTCCTGGGAAGTCCTCGTGTTGCATTCCCTTTCTAAATTTTTTTGCGCCGCTTGCAAAACAAAATGCACGTGTAAGTATTATATTTACTGTGTTTTATTATTTTGCACAAGTGCGGTAAGTTATAGCTGGGTGCTCACGATTCACGAGTCTAGCGGCGGCGTTGTGGCGCGGCAAGCGTGCACTAGTGCGGTTGAGAGGGAGGGGTGGAAACCGCGTTAAACTCGTCTCCATAGTTGAGAGGGAGCGGCCAAAGCAATGTACAATCGTCTTTGTAGTGGAGCTGGGAGGGGCAAGGATAAGGGACATAGACGGGGGTAACATGTTGGATACGATCATACCA
>NC_057795.1:47294666-47295103 GCF_018294505.1 Triticum aestivum
CACTAAACCACCGGATCCCATCAGAACTCTGAAGTTAAGCGTGCTTGGGCGAGAGTAGTACTAGGATGGGTGTCCTCCTGGGAAGTCCTCGTGTTGCATTCCCTTTCTAAATTTTTTTGCGCCGCTTGCAAAACAAAATGCACGTGTAAGTATTATATTTACTGTGTTTTATTATTTTGCACAAGTGCGGTAAGTTATAGCTGGGTGCTCACGATTCACGAGCCTAGCGGCGGCGTTGTGGCGCGGCAAGTGTGCACTAGTGCAGTTGAGAGGGAGGGGTGGAAACCGCGTTAAACTCGTCTCCGTAGTTGAGAGGGAGCGGCCAAAGCAATGTACAATCGTCTTTGTAGTGGAGCTGGGAGGGGCAAGGATAAGGGACGTAGACGGGGGTAACATGTTGGATGCGATCATACCAGCACTAAACCACCGGATCCCAT
>NC_057795.1:47296568-47300105 GCF_018294505.1 Triticum aestivum
AGAACTCTAAAGTTAAGCGTGCTTGGGCGAGAGTAGTACTAGGATGGGTGTCCTCCTGGGAAGTCCTCGTGTTGCATTCCCTTTCTAAATTTTTTTGCGCCGCTTGCAAAACAGAACGCACGTGTAAGTAATATATTTACCGTGTTTTATTATTTTGCACGAGTGCGGTAAGTTATAGCTGGGTGCTCACGATTCACGAGTCTAGCGGCGGCATTGTGATGCGGCAAGCGTGCACTGGTGCGGTTGAGTGGGAGGGGTGGAAACCGCGTTAAACTCGTCTCCGTAGTTGAGAGGGAGCGGCCAAAGCAATGTACAATCGTCTTTGTAGTGGAGTTGGGAGGGGCAAGGATAAGGGACGAAGACGGGGGTAACATGTCGGATGCGATCATACCAGCACTAAAGCACTGGATCCCATCAGAACTCCGAAGTTAAGCGTGCTTGGGCGAGAGTAGTACTAGGATGGGTGTCCTCATGGGAAGTCCTCGTGTTGCATTCCCTTTCTAAATTTTTTTGCGCCGCTTGCAAAACAAAATGCACGTGTAAGTATTATATTTACCGTGTTTTCTTATTTTGCACAAGTGCGGTAAGTTATAGCTGGGTGCTCACGATTCACGAGTCTAGCGGCGGCGTTGTGGCGCGGCAAGCGTGCACTAGTGCGGTTGAGAGGGAGGGGTGGAAACCGCGTTAAACTCGTCTCCGTAGTTGAGAGGGAGCGGCCAAAGCAATGTACAATCGTCTTTGTAGTGGAGCTGGGAGGGGCAAGGATAAGGGACGTAGACGGGGGTAACATGTTGGATGCGATCATACCAGCACTAAACCACCGGATCCCATCAGAACTCTGAAGTTAAGCGTGCTTGGGCGAGAGTAGTACTAGGATGGGTGTCCTCCTGGGAAGTCCTCGTGTTGCATTCCCTTTTTAATTTTTTTGCGCCGCTTGCAAAACAAAACACACGTGTAAGTAATATATATTTACCGTGTTTTATTCTTTTTCACGAGTGCGGTAAGTTATAGCTGGGTGCTCACGATTCACGAGTCTAGCGGGGGCGTTGTGGCGCGGCAAGCGTGCACTGGTGCTGTTGAGAGGGAGGGGCGGAAACTGCGTTAAACTCGTCTCCGTAGTTGAGAGGGAGCGGCCAAAGCAATGTAAAATCGTCTTTGTAGTGGAGCTGGGAGGGGCAAGGATAAGGGACGAAGACGGGGGTAACATGTCGGATGCGATCATACCAGCACTAAAGCACCGGATCCCATCAGAACTCCGTAGTTAAACGTGCTTGGGCGAGAGTAGTACTAGGATGGGTGACCTCCTGGGAAGTCCTCGTGTTGCATTCCCTTTTTAATTTTTTTGCGCCGCTTGCAAAACAAAACGCACGTGTAAGTAATATATTTACCGTGTTTTATTATTTTGCACGAGTGCGGTAAGTTATAGCTGGGTGCTCACGATTCACGAGTCTAGCGGCGGCGTTGTGACGCGGCAAGCGTGCACTGGTGCGGTTGAGAGGGAGGGGTGGAAACCGCGTTAAACTCGTCTCAGTAGTTGAGAGGGAGCGGCCAAAGCAATGTACAATCGTCTTTGTAGTGGAGTTGGGAGGGGCAAGGATAAGGGACGAAGACGGGGGTAACATGTCGGATGCGATCATACCAGCACTAAAGCGCTGGATCCCATCAGAACTCCGAAGTTAAGCGTGCTTGGGCGAGAGTAGTACTAGGATGGGTGTCCTCCTGGGAAGTCCTCGTGTTGCATTCCCTTTCTAAATTTTTTTGCGCCGCTTGCAAAACAAAATGCACGTGTAAGTATTATATTTACTGTGTTTTATTATTTTGCACAAGTGCGGTAAGTTATAGCTGGGTGCTCACGATTCACGAGTCTAGCGGCGGCGTTGTGGCGCGGCAAGCGTGCACTAGTGCGGTTGAGAGGGAGGGGTGGAAACCGCGTTAAACTCGTCTCCATAGTTGAGAGGGAGCGGCCAAAGCAATGTACAATCGTCTTTGTAGTGGAGCTGGGAGGGCCAAGGATAAGGGACGTAGACGGGGGTAACATGTTGGATACGATCATACCAGCACTAAACCACCGGATCCCATCAGAACTCTAAAGTTAAGCGTGCTTGGGCGAGAGTAGTACTAGGATGGGTGTCCTCCTGGGAAGTCCTCGTGTTGCATTCCCTTTCTAAATTTTTTTGTGCCGCTTGCAAAACAAAATGCACGTGTAAGTATTATATTTACTGTGTTTTATTATTTTGCACAAGTGCGGTAAGTTATAGCTGGGTGCTCACGATTCACGAGCCTAGCGGCGGCGTTGTGGTGCGGCAAGCGTGCACTAGTGCAGTTGAGAGGGAGGGGTGGAAACCGCGTTAAACTCGTCTCCGTAGTTGAGAGGGAGCGGCCAAAGCAATGTACAATCGTCTTTGTAGTGGAGCTGGGAGGGGCAAGGATAAGGGACGTAGACGGGGGTAACATGTTGGATGCGATCATACCAGCACTAAACCACCGGATCCCATCAGAACTCTAAAGTTAAGCGTGCTTGGGCGAGAGTAGTACTAGGATGGGTGTCCTCCTGGGAAGTCCTCGTGTTGCATTCCCTTTCTAAATTTTTTTGCGCCGCTTGCAAAACAGAACGCACGTGTAAGTAATATATTTACCGTGTTTTATTATTTTGCACGAGTGCGGTAAGTTATAGCTGGGTGCTCACGATTCACGAGTCTAGCGGCGGCATTGTGATGCGGCAAGCGTGCACTTGTGCGGTTGAGTGGGAGGGGTGGAAACCGCGTTAAACTCGTCTCCGTAGTTGAGAGGGAGCGACCAAAGCAATGTACAATCGTCTTTGTAGTGGAGTTGGGAGGGGCAAGGATAAGGGACGAAGACGGGGGTGACATGTCGGATGCGATCATACCAGCACTAAAGCACTGGATCCCATCAGAACTCCAAAGTTAAGCGTGCTTGGGCGAGAGTAGTACTAGGATGGGTGTCCTCATGGGAAGTCCTCGTGTTGCATTCCCTTTCTAAATTTTTTTGCGCCGCTTGCAAAACAAAATGCACGTGTAAGTATTATATTTACCGTGTTTTATTATTTTGCACAAGTGCGGTAAGTTATAGCTGGGTGCTCACGATTCACGAGTCTAGCGGCGGCGTTGTGGCGCGGCAAGCGTGCACTAGTGCGGTTGAGAGGGAGGGGTGGAAACCGCGTTAAACTCGTCTCCGTAGTTAAGAGGGAGCGGCCAAAGCAATGTACAATCGTCTTTGTAGTGGAGCTGGGAGGGGCAAGGATAAGGGACGTAGACGGGGGTAACATGTTGGATGCGATCATACCAGCACTAAACCACCGGATCCCATCAGAACTCTGAAGTTAAGCGTGCTTGGGCGAGAGTAGTACTAGGATGGGTGTCCTCCTGGGAAGTCCTCGTGTTGCATTCCCTTTTTAATTTTTTTGCGCCGCTTGCAAAACAAAACACACGTGTAAGTAATATATATTTACCGTGTTTTATTCTTTTTCACGAGTGCGGTAAGTTATAGCTGGGTGCTCACGATTCACGAGTCTAGCGG
>NC_057795.1:47301292-47315832 GCF_018294505.1 Triticum aestivum
GCACAAGTGCGGTAAGTTATAGCTGGGTGCTCACGATTCACGAGTCTAGCGGCGGCGTTGTGGCGCGGCAAGCGTGCACTAGTGCGGTTGAGAGGGAGGGGTGGAAACCGCGTTAAACTCGTCTCCGTAGTTGAGAGGGAGCGGCCAAAGCAATGTACAATCGTCTTTGTAGTGGAGCTGGGAGGGGCAAGTATAAGGGACGTAGACGGGGGTAACATGTTGGATGCGATCATACCAGCACTAAACCACCGGATCCCATCAGAACTCTGAAGTTAAGCGTGCTTGGGCGAGAGTAGTACTAGGATGGGTGTCCTCCTGGGAAGTCCTCGTGTTGCATTC
Organism: Triticum aestivum; assembly: GCF_018294505.1. NCBI lineage: Eukaryota > Viridiplantae > Streptophyta > Magnoliopsida > Poales > Poaceae > Triticum > Triticum aestivum. Next base: position 47,301,632 of record NC_057795.1, read on the forward strand.
CCTTTTTAATTTTTTTGTGCCGCTTGCAAAACAAAACGCACGTAATATATTTACCGTGTTTTATTATTTTGCACGAGTGCGGTAAGTTATAGCTTGGTGCTCACGATTCACGAATCTAGCGGCGGCGTTGTGGCGCGGCAAGCGTGCACTGGTGCGGTTGAGAGGGAGGGGTGGAAACCGCGTTAAACTCGTCTCCGTAGTTGAGAGGGAGCGGCCAAAGCAATGTACAATCGTCTTTGTAATGGAGTTGGGAGAGGCAAGGATAAGGGACGAAGACGGGGGTAACATGTCGGATGCGATCATACCAGCACTAAAGCACTGGATCCCATCAGAACTCCGAAGTTAAGCGTGCTTGGGCGAGAGTAGTACTAGGATGGGTGTCCTCCTGGGAAGTCCTCGTGCTGCATTCCCTTTCTAAATTTTTTTGCGCCGCTTGCAAAACAAAATGCACGTGTAAGTATTATATTTACCGTGTTCTATTATTTTGCACAAGTGCGGTAAGTTATAGCTGGGTGCTCACGATTCACGAGTCTAGCAGCGGCGTTGTGGCGCGGCAAGCGTGCACTAGTGCGGTTGAGAGGGAGGGGTGGAAACCGCGTTAAACTCGTCTCCGTAGTTGAGAGGGAGCGGCCAAAGCAATGTACAATCGTCTTTGTAGTGGAGCTGGGAGGGGCAAGGATAAGGGACGTAGACGGGGGTAACATGTTGGATGCGATCATACCAGCACTAAACCACCGGATCCCATCAGAACTCTGAAGTTAAGCGTGCTTGGGCGAGAGTAGTACTAGGATGGGTGTCCTCCTGGGAAGTCCTCGTGTTGCATTCCCTTTTTAATTTTTTTTGCGCCGCTTGCAAAACAAAACGCACGTGTAAGTAATATATTTACCGTGTTTTATTATTTTGCACGAGTGTGGTAAGTTATAGCTGGGTGCTCACGATTCACGAATCTAGCGGCGGCGTTGTGGCGCGGCAAGCTTGCACTGGTGCGGTTGAGAGGGAGGGGTGGAAACCGCGTTAAACTCGTCTCCGTAGTTGAGAGGGAGCGGCCAAAGCAATGTACAATCGTCTTTGTAGTGGAGTTGGGAGAGGCAAGGATAAGGGACGAAGACGGGGGTAACATGTCGGATGCGATCATACCAGCACTAAAGCACTGGATCCCATCAGAACTCCGAAGTTAAGCGTGCTTGGGCGAGAGTAGTACTAGGATGGGTGTCCTCCTGGGAAGTCCTCGTGTTGCATTCCCTTTCTAATTTTTTTTGCGCCGCTTGCAAAACAAAATGCACGTGTAAGTATTATATTTACCGTGTTTTATTATTTTGCACAAGTGCGGTAAGTTATAGCTGGGTGCTCACGATTCACGAGTCTAGCGGCGGCGTTGTGGCGCGGCAAGCGTGCACTCGTGCGGTTGAGAGGGAGGGGTGGAAACCGCGTTAAACTCGTCTCTGTAGTTGAGAGGGAGCGGCCAAAGCAATGTACAATCGTCTTTGTAGTGGAGCTGGGAGGGGCAAGGATAAGGGACGTAGACGGGGGTAACATGTTGGATGCGATCATACCAGCACTAAACCACCGGATCCCATCAGAACTCTGAAGTTAAGCGTGCTTGGGCGAGAGTAGTACTAGGATGGGTGTCCTCTTGGGAAGTCCACGTGTTGCATTCCCTTTTTAATTTTTTTTGCGCCGCTTCCAAAACAAAACGCACGTGTAAGTAATATATTTACTGTGTTTTATTATTTTGCACGAGTGCGGAAAGTTATAGCTGGGTGCTCACGATTCACGAATCTAGCGGCGGCGTTGTGGCGCGCCAAGCGTGCACTGGTGCGGTTGAGAGGGAGGGGTGGAAACCGCGTTAAACTCGTCTCCGTAGTTGAGAGGGAGCGGCCAAAGCAATGTACAATCGTCTTTGTAGTGGAGCTGCGAGGGGCAAGGACAAGGGACGAAGACGGGGGTAACAGGTCGGATGCGATCATACTAGCACTAAAGCATCGGATCCCATGAGAACTCCGAAGTTAAGCGTGCTTGGGCGAGAGTAGTACTAGGATGGGTGACCTCCTGGGAAGTCCTCGTGTTGCATTCCCTTTTTAATTTTTTTTGCGCCGCTTGCAAAACAAAACGCACGTGTAAGTAATATATTTACCGTGTTTTATTATTTTGCAGGAGTGCGGTAAGTTATAGCTGGGTGCTCACGATTCACGGTTCTAGCGGCGGCGTTGTGGCGCGGCAAGCGTGCACTGGTGCGGTTGAGAGGGAGGGGTGCAAACCGCGTTAAACTCGTCTCCGTAGTTGAGAGGGAGCGGCCAAAGCAATGTACAATCGTCTTTGTAGTGGAGCTGGGAGGGGCAAGGATAAGGGACGAAGACGGGGGTAACATGTCGGATGCGATCATACCAGCACTAAAGCACCGGATCCCATCAGAACTCTGAAGTTAAGCATGCTTGGGCGAGAGTAGTACTAGGATGGGTGACCTCCTGGGAACTCCTCGTGTTGCATTCCCTTTTTAATTTTTTTGCGCCGCTTGCAAAACAAAATGCACGTGTAAGTAATATATTTACCGTGTTTTATTATTTTGCACGAGTGAGGTAAGTTATAGCTGGGTGCTCACGATTCACGAGTCTATCGGCAGCGTTCTGGCGTGGCAAGCGTGCACTGGTGCGGTTGAGAGGAAGGGGTGGAAACCGCGTTCAACTCGTCTCCGTAGTTGAGAGGGAGCGGCCAAAGCAATGTACAATCGTCTTTGTAGTGGAGCTGCGACGGGCAAGGACAAGGGACGAAGACGGGGGTAACATGTCGGATGCGATCATACCAGCACTAAAGCACCGGATCCCATCAGAACTCCGAAGTTAAGCGTGCTTGGGCGAGAATAGTACTAGGATGGGTGACCTCCTGGGAAGTCCTCGTGTTGCATTCCCCTTTTAATTTTCTTTGCGCCGCTTGCAAAACAAAATGCACGCGTAAGTAATATATTTACCGTGTTTTATTATTTTGCACGAGTGCGGTAAGTTATAGTTGGGTGCTCACAATTCACGAATCTAGCGGCGGCGTTGTGGCGCGGTAAGCGTGCACTTGTGCGGTTGAGAGGGAGGGGTGGAAACCGCGTTAAACTCGTCTCCGTAGTTGAGAGGGAGCGGCCAAAGCAATGTACAATCGTCTTTGTAGTGGAGCTGGGAGGGGCAAGGATAAGGGACGAAGACGGGGGTAACATGTCGGATGCGATCGTACCAGCACTAAAGCACCGGATCCCATCAGAACTCTGAAGTTAAGCATGCTTGGGAGAGAGTAGTACTAGGATGGGTGACCTCCTGGGAAGTCCTGGTGTTGCATACCCTTTTTAATTTTGTTTGCGCCGCTTGCAAAACAAAACGCACGTGTAAGTAATATATTTACCGTGTTTTATTATTTTGCACGAGTACGGTAAGTTATAGCTTGTTGCTCACGATTCACGAGACTATCGGCGGCGTTATGGCGTGGCAAGCGTGCACTGGTGCGGTTGAGAGGAAGGGGTGGAAACCGCGTTCAACTCGTCTCCGTAGTTGAGAGGGAGCGACCAAAGCAATGTACAATCGTCTTTGTAGTGGAGCTGCGAGGGGCAAGGACAAGGGACGAAGACGGGGGTAACATGTCGGATGCGATCATACCAGCACTAAAGCACCGGATCCCATCAGAACTCCGAAGTTAAGCGTGCTTGGGCGAGAATAGTACTAGGATGGGTGACCTCCTGGGAAGTCCTCGTGTTGCATTCCCTTTTTAATTTTTTTTGCGCCGCTTGCAAAACAAAACACACCTGTAAGTAATATATTTACCGTGTTTTATTATTTTGCACGAGTGCGGTAAGTTATAGCTGGGTGCTCACGATTCACGAATCTAGCGGCGGCGTTGTGGCGCGGCAAGCGTGCACTGGTGCGGTTGAGAGGGAGGGGTGGAAACCGCGTTAAACTCGTCTCCGTAGTTGAGAGGGAGCGGCCAAAGCAATGTACAAGCGTCTTTGTAGTGGAGCTGCATGGGGCAAGGACGAGGGACGAAGACGGGGGAAACATGTCGGATGCGATCATACCAGCACTAAAGCATCGGATCCCATTAGAACTTCGAAGTTAAGCGTGCCTGGGGGAGAGTAGTACTAGGATGGGTGACCTCCTGGGAAGTCCTCGTGTTGCATTCCCTTTTTAATTTTTTTTGCGCCGCTTGCAAAACAAAACGCACGTGTAAGTAATATATTTACCGTGTTTTATTATTTTGCACGAGTGCGGTAAGTTATAGCAGGGTGCTCACGATTCACGAGTCTAGTGGCGGCGTTGTGGCGCGGCAAGCGTGCACTGGTGCGGTTGAGAGGGAGGGGTGGAAACCGCGTTAAACTCGTCTCCGTAGTTGAGAGGGAGCGGCCAAAGCAATGTACAATCGTCTTTGTAGTGGAGCTGGGAGGGGCAAGGACAAGGGACGAAGACGGGGGTAACATGTCGGATGCGATCATACCAGCACTAAAGCACCGGATCCCATCAGAACTCCGAACCTAAGCGTGCTTGGGCGAGAGTAGTACTAGGATGGGTGACCTCCTGGGAAGTCCTCGTGTTGCATTCCCCTTTTAATTTTTTTTGCGCCACTTGCAAAACAAAATGCACGTGTAAGTACTATATTTACCGTGTTTTATTATTTTGCACGAGTGCGGTAAGTTATAGCTGGGTGCTCACGATTCACGAATCTAGCGGCGGCGTTGTGGCGCGGCAAGCGTGCACTTGTGTGGTTGAGAGGGAGGGGTGGAAACCGCGTTAAACTCGTCTCCGTAGTTGAGAGGGAGCAGCCAAAGCAATGTACAATCGTCTTTGTAGTGGAGCTGGGAGGGGCAAGGATAAGGGACGAAGACGGGGGTAACATGTCGGATGCGATCGTACCAGCACTAAAGCACCGGTCCCATCAGAACTCTGAAGTTAAGCATGCTTGGGAGAGAGTAGTACTAGGATGGGTGACCTCCTGGGAAGTCCTCGTGTTGCATTCCCTTTTTAATTTTTTTTGCGCCGCTTGCAAAACAAAACGCACGTGTAAGTAATATATTTACCGTGTTTTATTATTTTGCACGAGTGCGGTAAGTTATAGCTGGGTGCTCACGATTCACGATTCTAGCGGCGGCGCTGTGGCGCGGCAAGCGTGCACTGGTGCGGTTGAGAGGGAGGGGTGGAAACCGCGTTAAACTCGTCTCCATAGTTGAGAGGGAGCGGCCAAAGCAATGTACAATCGTCTTTGTAGTGGAGCTGGGAGGGGCAAGGATAAGGGACGAAGACGGGGGTAACATGTCGGATGCGATCATACCAGCACTAAAGCACCGGATCCCATCAGAACTCTGAAGTTAAGCATGCTTGGGCGAGAGTAGTACTAGGATGGGTGACCTCCTGGGAAGTTCTCGTGTTGCATTCCCTTTTTAATTTTTTTTGCGCCGCTTGCAAAACAAAACGCACGTGTAAGTAATATATTTACCGTGTTTTATTATTTTGCACGAGTGCGGTAAGTTATAGCTGGGTGCTCACGATTCACGAGTCTAGCGGCGGCGTTGTGGCGTGGCAAGCGTGCATTGGTGCGGTTGAGAGGAAGGGGTGGAAACCGCGTTCAACTCGTCTCCGTAGTTGAGAGGGAGCGGCCAAAGCAATGTACAATCGTCTTTGTAGTGGAGCTGCGAGGGGCAAGGACAAGGGACGAAAACGGGGGTAACATGTCGGATGCGATCATACCAGCACTAAAGCACCGGATCCCATCAGAACTTCGAAGTTAAGCGTGCTTGGGCGAGAATAGTACTAGGATGGGTGACCTCCTGGGAAGTCCTCGTGTTGCATTCCCTTTTTAATTTTTTTTGCGCCGCTTGCAAAACAAAACACACGTGTAAGTAATATATTTACCGTGTTTTATTATTTTGCACGAGTGCGGTAAGTTATAGCTGGGTGCCCACGATTCATGAATCTAGCGGCGGCGTTGTGGCGCGGCAAGCGTGCACTGGTGCGGTTGAGAGGGAGGGGTGGAAACCGCGTTAAACTCGTCTCCGTAGTTGAGAGGGAGCGGCCAAAGCAATGTACAATCGTCTTTGTAGTGGAGCTGGGAGGGGCAAGGACAAGGGACGAAGACGGGGGTAACATGTCGGATGCGATCATACCAGCACTAAAGCACCGGATCCCATCAGAACTCCGAACCTAAGCGTGCTTGGGCGAGAGTAGTACTAGGATGGGTGACCTCCTGGGAAGTCCTCGTGTTGCATTCCCCTTTTAATTTTTTTTGCGCCGCTTGCAAAACAAAATGCACGTGTAAGTACTATATTTACCGTGTTTTATTATTTTGCAGGAGTGCGGTAAGTTATAGCTGGGTGCTCACGATTCACGAATCTAGTGGCGGCGTTGTGGCGCGGCAAGCGTGCACTGGTGCGGTTGAGAGGGAGGGGTGGAAACCGCGTTAAACTCGTCTCCGTAGTTGAGAGGGAGCGGCCAAAGCAATGTACAATCGTCTTTGTAGTGGAGCTGGGAGGGGCAAGGATAAGGGACGAAGACGGGGGTAACATGTCGGATGCGATCGTACCAGCACTAAAGCACCGGTTCCCATCAGAACTCTGAAGTTAAGCATGCTTGGGAGAGAGTAGTACTAGGATGGGTGACCTCCTGGGAAGTCCTCGTGTTGCATTCCCTTTTTAAATTTTTTTGCGCCGCTTGCAAAACAAAACGCCCGTGTAAGTAATATATTTACCGTGTTTTATTATTTTGCACGAGTGCGGTAAGTTATAGCTGGGTGCTCACGATTCACGATTCTAGCAGCGGCGTTGTGGCGCGGCAAGCGTGCACTGGTGCGGTTGAGAGGGAGGGGTGGAAACCGCGTTAAACTCGTCTCCGTAGTTGAGAGGGAGCGGCCAAAGCAATGTACAATCGTCTTTGTAGTGGAGCTGGGAGGGGCAAGGATAAGGGACGAAGACGGGGGTAACATGTCGGATGCGATCATACCAGCACTAAAGCACCGGATCCCATCAGAACTCTGAAGTTAAGCATGCTTGGGCGAGAGTAGTACTAGGATGGGTGACCTCCTGGCAAGTTCTCGTGTTGCATTCCCTTTTTAATTTTTTTTGCGCCGCTTGCAAAACAAAACGCACGTGTAAGTAATATATTTACCGTGTTTTATTATTTTGCACGAGTGCGGTAAGTTATAGCTGGGTGCTCACGATTCACGAGTCTAGCGGCGGCGTTGTGGCGCGGCAAGCGTGCACTGGTGCGGTTGAGAGGAAGGGGTGGAAACCGCGTTCAACTCGTCTCCGTAGTTGAGAGGGAGCGGCCAAAGCAATGTACAATCGTCTTTGTAGTGGAGCTGCGAGGGGCAAGGACAAGGGACGAAGACGGGGGTAACATGTCGGATGCGATCATACCAGCACTAAAGCATCGGATCCCATCAGAACTCCGAAGTTAAGCATGCTTGGGCGAGAGTAGTACTAGGATGGGTGACCTCCTGGGAAGTCCTCGTGTTGCATTCCCTTTTTAATTTTTTTTGCGCCGCTTGCAAAACAAAACGCACGTGTAAGTAATATATTTACCGTGTTTTATTATTTTGCACGAGTGCGGTAATTTATAGCTGGGTGCTCACAATTCACGAGTCTAGCGGCGGCGTTGTGGCGCGGCAAGCGTGCACTGGTGCGGTTGACAGGGAGGGGTGGAAACCGCGTTAAACTCGTCTCCGTAGTTGAGAGGGAGCGGCCAAAGAAATGTACAATCGTCTTTGTAGTGGAGCTGGGAGGGGCAAGGACAAGGGACGAAGACGGGGGTAATATGTCAGATGCGATCATACCAACACAAAACCACCGGATCCCATTAGAACTCCGAAGTTAAGCGTGCTTGGGCGAGAGTAGTACTAGGATGGGTGACCTCTTGGGAAGTCCTCGTGTTGCATTCCCTTTTTAATTTTTTTTCCGTCGCTTGCAAAACAAAACGCACGTGTAAGTAATATATTTACCGTGTTTTATTATTTTGCACGAGTGCGGTAAGTTATAGCAGGGTGCTGTGTAAGTAATATATTTACCGTGTTTTATTATTTTGCACGAGTGCGGTAAGTTATAGCAGGGTGCTCACAATTCACGAGTCTAGCGGCGGCGTTGTGGCGCGGCAAGCGTGCACTGGTGCGGTTGAGAGGGAGGGGTGGAAACTGCGTTAAACTCGTCTCCATAGTTGAGAGGGAGCGGCCAAAGCAATGTACAATCGTCTTTGTAGTGGAGCTGGGAGGGGCAAGGACAAGGGACGAAGACGGGGGTAACATGTCGGATGCGATCATACCAGCACTAAAGCACCGGATCCCATCAGAACTCCGAACCTAAGCGTGCTTGGGCGAGAGTAGTACTAGGATGGGTGACCTCCTGGGAAGTCCTCGTGTTGCATTCCCCTTTTAATTTTTTTTGCGCCGCTTGCAAAACAAAATGCACGTGTAAGTACTATATTTACCGTGTTTTATTATTTTGCACGAGTGCGGTAAGTTATAGCTGGGTGCTCACGATTCACGAATCTAGCGGCGGCGTTGTGGCGCGGCAAGCGTGCACTGGTGCGGTTGAGAGGGAGGGGTGGAAACCGCGTTAAACTCGTCTCCATAGTTGAGAGGGAGCGGCCAAAGCAATGTACAATCGTCTTTGTAGTGGAGCTGGGAGGGGCAAGGATAAGGGACGAAGACGGGGGTAACATGTCGGATGCGATCGTACCAGCACTAAAGCACCGGTTCCCATCAGAACTCTGAAGTTAAGCATGCTTGGGAGAGAGTAGTACTAGGATGGGTGACCTCATGGGAAGTCCTCGTGTTGCATTCCCTTTTTAATTTTTTTTGCGCCGCTTGCAAAACAAAACGCACGTGTAAGTAATATATTTACCGTGTTCTATTATTTTGCACGAGTGCGGTAAGTTATAGCTGGGTGCTCACGATTCACGATTCTAGCGGCGGCGTTGTGGCGCGGCAAGCGTGCACTGGTACGGTTGAGAGGGAGGGGTGGAAACCGCGTTAAACTCGTCTCCGTAGTTTAGAGGGAGCGGCCAAAGCAATGTACAATCGTCTTTGTAGTGGAACTGGGAGGGGCAAGGATAAGGGACGAAGACGGGGGTAACATGTCGGATGCGATCATAGCAGCACTAAAGCACCGGATCCCAACAGAACTCTGAAGTTAAGCATGCTTGGGCGAGAGTAGTACTAGGATGGGTGACCTCCTGGGAAGTTCTCGTGTTGCATTCCCTTTTTAATTTTTTTTGCGCCGCTTGCAAAACAAAACGCACGTGTAAGTAATATATTTACCGTGTTTTAATATTTTGCACGAGTGCGGTAAGCTATAGCTGGGTGCTCACGACTCACGAGTCTAGCAGCGGCGTTATGGCGCGGCAAGCGTGCACTGGTGCGGTTGAGAGGCAGGGGTGGAAACCGCATTAAACTCGTCTCCGTAGTTGAGAGGGAGCGGCCAAAGCAATGTACAATCGTCTTTGTAGTGGAGCTGGGAGGGGCCAGGATAAGGGACGAAGACGGGGGTAACATGTTGGATGCTATCATACCAGCACTAAAGCACTGGATCCCATCAGAAATCTAAAGTTAAGCGTGCTTGGGCTAGAGTAGTACTAGGATGGGTGACCTCCTGGGAAGTCCTCGTGTTGCATTCCTGTTTTAATTTTTTTTGCGCCGCTTGCAAAACAAAACGCACGTGTAAGTAATATATTTACCGTGTTTTATTATTTTGCACGAGTGCGGTAAGTTATAGCTGGGTGCTCACGATTCACGAGTCTAGCGGCGGCGTTGTGGCGCGGCAAGCGTGCACTGGTGCGGTTGAGAGGGAGGGGTGGAAACCGCGTTAAACTCGTCTCCGTAGTTGAGAGGGAGCGGCCAAAGCAATGTACAATCGTCTTTGTAGTGGTGCTGGGAGGGGCAAGGATAAGGGACGAAGACGGGGGTAACATGTCGGATGCGATCATACCAGCACTAAAGCACCGGATCCCATCAGAACTCCGAAGTTAAGCGTGCTTGGGCTAGAGTAGTACTAGGATGGGTGACCTCCTGGGAAGTCCTCGTGTTGCATTCCTGTTTTAATTTTTTTTGCGCCGCTTGCAAAACAAAACGCACGTGTAAGTAATATATTTACCGTGTTTTATTATTTTGCACGAGTGCGGTAAGTTATAGCTGGGTGCTCACGATTCACGAGTCTAGCGGCGGCGTTGTGGCGCGGCAAGCGTGCACTGGTGCGGTTGAGAGGGAGGGGTGGAAACCGCGTTAAACTCGTCTCCGTAGTTGAGAGGGAGGGGCCAAAGTAATGTACAATCGTCTTTGTAGTGGTGCTGGGAGGGGCAAGGATAAGGGACGAAGACGGGGGTAACATGTCGGATGCGATCATACCAGCACTAAAGCACCGGATCCCATCAGAACTCCGAAGTTAAGCGTGCTTGGGCTAGAGTAGTACTAGGATGGGTGACCTCCTGGGAAGTCCTCGTGTTGCATTCCTGTTTTAATTTTTTTTGCGCCGCTTGCAAAACAAAACGCACGTGTAAGTAATATATTTACCGTGTTTTATTATTTTGCACGAGTGCGGTAAGTTATAGCTGGGTGCTCACGATTCACGAGTCTAGCGGCGGCGTTGTGGCGCGGCAAGCGTGCACTGGTGCGGTTGAGAGGGAGGGGTGGAAACCGCGTTAAACTCGTCGCTGTAGTTGAGAGGGAGCGGCCAAAGCAATGTACAATCGTCTTTGTAGTGGAGCTGGGAGGGGCAAGGATAAGGGACGAAGACGGGGGTAACATGTCGGATGCGATCATACCAGCACTAAAGCACCGGATCCCATCAGAACTCCGAAGTTAAGCGTGCTTGGGCGAGAGTAGTACTAGGATGGATGACCTCCTGGGAAGTCCTCGTGTTGCATTCCCTTTTTAAATTTTTTTGCGCCGCTTGCAAAACAAAACGCACGTGTAAGTAATATATTTACCGTGTTTTATTATTTTACACGGGTGCGGTAAGTTATAGCTGGGTGCTCACGATTCATGAGTCTAGCGGCGGGGTTGTGGCGCGGCAAGCGTGCACTGGTGCGGTTGAGAGGGAGGGGTGGAAACCGCGTTAAACTCGTCTCCGTAGTTGAGAGGGAGCGGCCAAAGCATTGTATAATCGTCTTTGTAGTGGAGCTGGGAGGGGCAATGATAAGGGACGAAGATGGGGGTAACATGTCCTATGCGATCATACCAGCACTAAAGCACCGGATCCCATCAGAACTCCGAAGTTAAGCGTGCTTGGGCGAGAGTAGTACTAGGATGGGTGACCTCCTGGGAAGTCCTCATGTTGCATTCCCTTTTTAATTTTTTTTGCGCCGCTTGTAAAACAAAACGCACGTGTAAGTAATATATTTACCGTGTTTTATTATTTTGCACGAGTGCGGTAAGTTATAGCTGGGTGCTCACGACTCACGAGTCTAGCGGCGGCGTTGTGGCGCGGCAAGCGTGCACTGGTGCGGTTGAGAGGGAGGGGTGGAAACCGCGTTAAACTCGTCTCCGTAGTTGAGAGGGAGCGGCCAAAGCAATGTACAATCGTCTTTGTTGTGGAGCTGGGAGGGGCAAGGATAAGGGACGAAGACTGGGGTAACATGTCGGATGCGATCATACCAGCACTAAAGCACTGGATCCCATCAGAACTCCGAAGTTAAGCGTGCTTGGGTGAGAGTAGTACTAGGATGGGTGACCTCCTGGAAGTCCTCGTGTTGCATTCCCTTTTTAATTTTTTTGCGTCGCTTGCAAAACAAAACGCACGTGTAAGTAATATATTTACCGTGTTTTATTATTTTGCACGAGTGCGGTAAGTTATAGCTGGGTGCTCTCGATTCACGAGTCTAGCGGCGGCGTTGTGGCGCGGCAAGCGTGCACTGGTGCAGTTGACAGGGAGGGATGGAAACCGCGTTAAACTCGTCTCCGTAGTTGAGAGGGAGCGGCCAAAGCAATGTACAATCGTCTTTGTAGTGGAGCTGGGAGGGGCCAGGATAAGGGACGAAGACGGGGTAACATGTTGGATGCGATCATACCAGCACTAAAGCACTGGATCCCATCAGAACTCCGAAGTTAAGCGTGCTTGGGCGAGAGTAGTACTAGGATAGGTGACCTCCTGGGAAGTCCTCAGGTTGCATTCCCTTTTTAATTTTTTTTGCACCGCTTGCAAAACAAAACGCACGTGTAAGTAATATATTTACCGTGTTTTATTATTTTGCACGAGTGCGGTAAGTTATAGCTGGGTGCTCACGATTCACGAGTCTAGCGGCGGCGTTGTGGCGCGGCAAGCGTGCACTGGTGCGGTTGAGAGGGACGGGTGGAAACCGCGTTAAACTCGTCACCGTAGTTGAGAGGGAGCGGCCAAAGCAATGTACAATCGTCTTTGTAGTGGAGCTGGGAGGGGCAAGGATAAGGGACGAAGACGAGGGTAACATGTCGGATGCGATCATACCAGCACTAAAGCACCGGATCCCATCAGAACTCCGAAGTTAAGCGTGCTTGGGCGAGAGTAGAACTAGCATGGTTGACCTCCTGGGAAGTCCTCGTGTTGCATTCCCTTTTTATTTTTTTTGCGTCGCTTGCAAAACAAAACGCACGTGTAAGTAATATATTTACCGTGTTTTATTATTTTGCACGAGTGCGGTAAGTTATAGCTGGGTGCTCACGATTCACGAGTCTAGCGGCGGCGTTGTGGCGCGGCAAGCGTGCACTGGTGCGGTTGAGAGGGAGGGGTGGAAACCGCGTTAAACTCGTCGCTGTAGTTGAGAGGGAGCGGCCAAAGCAATGTACAATCGTCTTTGTAGTGGAGCTGGGAGGGGCAAGGATAAGGGACGAAGACGGGGGTAACATGTCGGATGCGATCATACCAGCACTAAAGCACCGGATCCCATCAGAACTCCGAAGTTAAGCGTGCTTGGGCGAGAGTAGTACTAGGATGGATGACCTCCTGGGAAGTTCTCGTGTTGCATTCCCTTTTTAAATTTTTTTGCGCCGCTTGCAAAACAAAACGCACGTGTAAGTAATATATTTACCGTGTTTTATTATTTTACACGGGTGCGGTAAGTTATAGCTGGGTGCTCACGATTCATGAGTCTAGCGGCGGGGTTGTGGCGCGGCAAGCGTGCACTGGTGCGGTTGAGAGGGAGGGGTGGAAACCGCGTTGAACTCGTCTCCGTAGTTGAGAGGGAGCGGCCAAAGCATTGTATAATCGTCTTTGTAGTGGAGCTGGGAGGGGCAATGATAAGGGACGAAGATGGGGGTAACATGTCCGATGCGATCATACCAGCACTAAAGCACCGGATCCGATCAGAACTCCGAAGTTAAGCGTGCTTGGGCGAGAGTAGTACTAGGATGGGTGACCTCCTGGGAAGTCCTCATGTTGCATTCCATTTTTAATTTTTTTTGCGCCGCTTGCAAAACAAAACACACGTGTAAGTAATATATTTACCGTGTTTTATTATTTTGCACGAGTGCGGTAAGTTATAGCTGGGTGCTCACGACTCACGAGTCTAGCGGCGGCGTTGTGGCGCGGCAAGCGTGCACTGGTGCGGTTGAGAGGGAGGGGTGGAAACCGCGTTAAACTCGTCTCCGTAGTTGAGAGGGAGCGGCCAAAGCAATGTACAATCGTCTTTGTAGTGGAGCTGGGAGGGGCAAGGATAAGGGACGAAGACGGTGGTAACATGTCGGATGCGATCATACCAGCACTAAAGCACTGGATCCCATCAGAACTCCGAAGTTAAGCGTGCTTGGGTGAGAGTAGTACTAGGATGGGTGACCTCCTGGAAGTCCTCGTGTTGCATTCCCTTTTTAATTTTTTTGCGTCGCTTGCAAAACAAAACGCACGTGTAAGTAATATATTTACCGTGTTTTATTATTTTGCACGAGTGCGGTAAGTTATAGCTGGGTGCTCTCGATTCACGAGTCTAGCGGCGGCGTTGTGGCGCGGCAAGCGTGCACTGGTGCAGTTGAGAGGGAGGGGTGGAAACCGCGTTAAACTCGTCTCCGTAGTTGAGAGGGAGCGGCCAAAGCAATGTACAATCGTCTTTGTAGTGGAGCTGGGAGGGGCCAGGATAAGGGACGAAGACGGGGTAACATGTTGGATGCGATCATACCAGCACTAAAGCACTGGATCCCATCAGAACTCCGAAGTTAAGCGTGCTTGGGCGAGAGTAGTACTAGGATGGGTGACCTCCTGGGAAGTCCTCGTGTTGCATTCCCTTTTT
>NC_057795.1:47315842-47318300 GCF_018294505.1 Triticum aestivum
AGAACTCCGAAGTTAAGCGTGCTTGGGCGAGAGTAGTACTAGGATGGTTGACCTCCTGGGAAGTCCTCGTGTTGCATTCCCTTTTTATTTTTTTTGCGTCGCTTGCAAAACAAAACGCACGTGTAAGTAATATATTTACCGTGTTTTATTATTTTGCACGAGTGCGGTAAGTTATAGCTGGGTGCTCACGATTCACGAGTCTAGCGGCGGCGTTGTGGCGCGGCAAGCGTGCACTGGTGCGGTTGAGAGGGAGGGGTGGAAACCGCGTTAAACTCGTCGCTGTAGTTGAGAGGGAGCGGCCAAAGCAATGTACAATCGTCTTTGTAGTGGAGCTGGGAGGGGCAAGGATAAGGGACGAAGACGGGGGTAACATGTCGGATGTGATCATACCAGCACTAAAGCACCGGATCCCATCAGAACTCCGAAGTTAAGCGTGCTTGGGCGAGAGTAGTACTAGGATGGATGACCTCCTGGGAAGTTCTCGTGTTGCATTCCCTTTTTAAATTTTTTTGTGCCGCTTGCAAAACAAAACGCACGTGTAAGTAATATATTTACCGTGTTTTATTATTTTACACTGGTGCGGTAAGTTATAGCTGGGTGCTCACGATTCATGAGTCTAGCGGCGGGGTTGTGGCGCGGCAAGCGTGCACTGGTGCGGTTCAGAGGGAGGGGTGGAAACCGCGTTAAACTCGTCTCCGTAGTTGAGAGGGAGCGGCCAAAGCATTGTATAATCGTCTTTGTAGTGGAGCTGGGAGGGGCAATGATAAGGGACGAAGATGGGGGTAACATGTCCGATGCGATCATACCAGCACTAAAGCACCGGATCCCATCAGAACTCCGAAGTTAAGTGTGCTTGGGCGAGAGTAGTACTAGGATGGGTGACCTCCTGGGAAGTCCTCATGTTGCATTCCCTTTTTAATTTTTTTTGCGCCGCTTGCAAAACAAAACGCACGTGTAAGTAATATATTTACCGTGTTTTATTATTTTGCACGAGTGCGGTAAGTTATAGCTGGGTGCTCTCGATTCACGAGTCTAGCGGCGGCGTTGTGGCGCGGCAAGCGTGCACTGGTGCAGTTGAGAGGGAGGGGTGGAAACCGCGTTAAACTCGTCTCCGTAGTTGAGAGGGAGCGGCCAAAGCAATGTACAATCGTCTTTGTAGTGGAGCTGGGAGGGGCCAGGATAAGGGACGAAGACGGGGTAACATGTTGGATGCGATCATACCAGCACTAAAGCACTGGATCCCATCAGAACTCCGAAGTTAAGCGTGCTTGGGCGAGAGTAGTACTAGGATGGGTGACCTCCTGGGAAGTCCTCGTGTTGCATTCCCTTTTTAATTTTTTTTGCACCGCTTGCAAAACAAAACGCACGTGTAAGTAATATATTTACCGTGTTTTATTATTTTGCACGAGTGCGGTAAGTTATAGCTGGGTGCTCTCGATTCACGAGTCTAGCGGCGGCGTTGTGGCGCGGCAAGCGTGCACTGGTGCAGTTGAGAGGGAGGGATGGAAACCGCGTTAAACTCGTCTCCGTAGTTGAGAGGGAGCGGCCAAGGCAATGTACAATCGTCTTTGTAGTGGAGCTGGGAGGGGCCAGGATAAGGGACGAAGACGGGGTAAGATGTTGGATGGAATCATACCAGCACTAAAGCACTGGATCCCATCAGAACTCCGAAGTTAAGCGTGCTTGGGCGAGAGTAGTACTAGGATGGGTGACCTCCTGGGAAGTCCTCGTGTTGCATTCCCTTTTTAATTTTTTTTGCACCGCTTGCAAAACAAAACGCACGTGTAAGTAATATAATTACCGTGTTTTATTATTTTGCACGAGTGCGGTAAGTTATAGCTGGGTGCTCACGATTCACGAGTCTAGCGGCGGCGTTCTGGCGCGGCAAGCGTGCACTGGTGCGGTTGAGAGGGACGGGTGGAAACCGCGTTAAACTCGTCTCCGTAGTTGAGAGGGAGCGGCCAAAGCAATGTACAATCGTCTTTGTAGTGGAGCTGGGAGGGGCAAGGAAAAGGGACGAAGACGAGGGTAACATGTCGGATGCGATCATACCAGCACTAAAGCACCGGATCCCATCAGAACTCCGAAGTTAAGCGTGCTTGGGCGAGAGTAGTACTAGGATGGTTGACCTCCTGGGAAGTCCTCGTGTTGCATTCCCTTTTTATTTTTTTTGCGTCGCTTGCAAAACAAAACGCACGTGTAAGTAATATATTTACCGTGTTTTATTATTTTGCACGAGTGCGGTAAGTTATAGCTGGGTGCTCACGATTCACGAGTCTAGCGGCGGCGTTGTGGCGCGGCAAGCGTGCACTGGTGCGGTTGAGAGGGAGGGGTGGAAACCGCGTTAAACTCGTCGCTGTAGTTGAGAGGGAGCGGCCAAAGCAATGTACAATCGTCTTTGTAGTGGAGCTGGGAGGGGCAAGGATAAGGGACGAAGACGGGGGTAACATGTCGGATG
>NC_057795.1:47318731-47340420 GCF_018294505.1 Triticum aestivum
CACGATTCATGAGTCTAGCGGCGGGGTTGTGGCGCGGCAAGCGTGCACTGGTGCGGTTCAGAGGGAGGGGTGGAAACCGCGTTAAACTCGTCTCCGTAGTTGAGAGGGAGCGGCCAAAGCATTGTATAATCGTCTTTGTAGTGGAGCTGGGAGGGGCAATGATAAGGGACGAAGATGGGGGTAACATGTCCGATGCGATCATACCAGCACTAAAGCACCGGATCCCATCAGAACTCCGAAGTTAAGTGTGCTTGGGCGAGAGTAGTACTAGGATGGGTGACCTCCTGGGAAGTCCTCATGTTGCATTCCCTTTTTAATTTTTTTTGCGCCGCTTGCAAAACAAAACGCACGTGTAAGTAATATATTTACCGTGTTTTATTATTTTGCACGAGTGCGGTAAGTTATAGCTGGGTGCTCTCGATTCACGAGTCTAGCGGCGGCGTTGTGGCGCGGCAAGCGTGCACTGGTGCAGTTGAGAGGGAGGGGTGGAAACCGCGTTAAACTCGTCTCCGTAGTTGAGAGGGAGCGGCCAAAGCAATGTACAATCGTCTTTGTAGTGGAGCTGGGAGGGGCCAGGATAAGGGACGAAGACGGGGTAACATGTTGGATGCGATCATACCAGCACTAAAGCACTGGATCCCATCAGAACTCCGAAGTTAAGCGTGCTTGGGCGAGAGTAGTACTAGGATGGGTGACCTCCTGGGAAGTCCTCGTGTTGCATTCCCTTTTTTTATTTTTTTTGCACCGCTTGCAAAACAAAACGCACGTGTAAGTAATATATTTACCGTGTTTTATTATTTTGCACGAGTGCGGTAAGTTATAGCTGGGTGCTCACGATTCACGAGTCTAGCGGCGGCGTTGTGGCGAGGCAAGCGTGCACTGGTGCGGTTGAGAGGGACGGGTGGAAACCGCGTTAAACTCGTCTCCGTAGTTGAGAGGGAGCGGTCAAAGCAATGTACAATCGTCTTTGTAGTGGAGCTGGGAGGGGCAAGGATAAGGGACGAAGACGAGGGTAACATGTCGGATGCGATCATACCAGCACTAAAGCACCGGATCCCATTAGAACTCCGAAGTTAAGCGTGCTTGGGCGAGAGTAGTACTAGGATGGTTGACCTCCTGGGAAGTCCTCGTGTTGCATTCCCTTTTTATTTTTTTTGCGTCGCTTGCAAAACAAAACGCACGTGTAAGTAATATATTTACCGTGTTTTATTATTTTGCACGAGTGCGGTAAGTTATAGCTGGGTGCTCACGATTCACGAGTCTAGCGGCGGCGTTGTGGCGCGGCAAGCGTGCACTGGTGTGGTTGAGAGGGAGGGGTGGAAATCGCGTTAAACTCGTCTCCGTAGTTGAGAGGGAGAGGCCAAAGCAATGTACAATCGTCTTTGTAGTGGAGCTGGGAGGGGCAAGGATAAGGGACGATGACGGGGATAACATGTCGGATGTGATCATACCAGCACTAAAGCACCGGATCCTATCAGAACTCCTAAGTTAAGCGTGCTTGGGCGAGAGTAGTACTAGGATGGGTGACCTCCTGGGAAGTCCTCCGCGGCAAGCGTGCACTGGTGCGGTTGAGAGGGAGGGGTGGAAACCGCTGAAAGGATCGAGATGGACCTAGAGGGGGGGGGGTGAATAGGTACAATTACACATTTTATTTATTACTTAGCAATTTTAGGTAATAATGCAAAATATGAAGGTGAGCCTAACAATTGCTAGTAAGTACTAAGTACTAAGCAAGTAGCACAAGCATATAAATAAGCAAGCAGGATATGATGTAAGTAAGTGCTACAAGACAAGTAACCACAAGTAGAGAGTTAGGGTTAGGAATAACCGCAACTCCGGGAGATGAGGATGTATGCCGATGTTCACTTCCTTGGAGGGAAGCTAGTCACCGTTAGAGAGGTGGATGTTACCACGAAGGCACACCAACACCACGAAGGCTCACCCTATTCTCCCTTTGAGACAACACCACGAAGGCGTTTCTCAACCACTAGTGGTAGACCTTGGGGTGGTCTCCAAAACCCTCACAAACTTTCCGGGGGTAATCACAATAGTTGATTCCTCACCGAATGACTCCTACCGCCTAGGAGTCTCCAACCTCCAAGAGTAACAAGATCCAAGAGGAAAGACTCAAAACTTGCTCAAACTTCGATTTGCTTTGGTCACAAGAAGGGGAGGAAGAAGATCTTTCTTTTGATTGGAACAACTCTTCTAAACTCTCAAGAAACAAGCCGGGATCTGGGATTTAGTGTGTGAGCACGAGAGGAGAAGCACTGGTGTTCTTGAGGTGTGTTTGCGTCGGGTGTTCAGCCTTATCCCGAAGGGGTAAGGTGCTATTTATACCATGTCCAGAATAGAGCCGTTTGGACACAAGTTGACCACCCCGGATGATCTGGGACACCATCCGGATGATCTGGACATTGTCCGGATAAATCTGGCAGAAGGCCCGGATGCAGATGGTTGCAGCCGAGCTGCGAGCAGCCCGAACAGACCGGAGGCAACCCCGGATGATCCGGACAGACCGGAGGCAACCCCGGATGATCCGGACAAGCCCCGGATGATCCGGATGCCTGACCGGACGATCCGGCTACAACATATGGCTTCTGTGAAAACAGGGCATGGTTATCCGGACGATCCGGTATAGGATCCGGATGATCCGGGAAACATCCCGGATGATCCGGAGGAACGTCCGGATGATCCGGCTTCAGCCACACCATTCTGTGATGGAAAGCACCTATTATCCGGATGATCCGGTGCAGGGTCCGGCTGATCCGGGTGAAGCCCGGATGATCTGGGTAGCCGTCCGGATGATCCGGCTAGGAGAAGTGGTAGGTTTTGGCTAAGGGATATTGCTAGGGATTTTGGTCTATTGTGATAGAATTGTTTATGAGACAAAATGTGAGCAAGTCTTGAACCTACACTTCGGATCCCCTCTTAATAGTGCGGGGTTCCTATTAGTCAAGAAATATAAAAAGAGCACAATACTTCATCTTTGTTTGCTCCTTTCCTCATTGATAATTTGCTTGAGTAAAATCTCATATGATGCGATCATGATGCTCACCCAAGAAAGAAACACCAGAGGACAGACGGCCTGTGTATATACTTAGCAAACAAGGTTAGTCCCCTATATGTAGGTTTGTCATAAATATCAAAAATATTCTTTAAGAGCAGGATTGCACTTTCAATCTCCCCCTTTTTTGGTAGTTGATGACAAACTACATATAGTATTTAACAAGTGAAATGTGATACGAATGATTCTAGGAGAGTAGACCGGTATGTGTTTTAGGAAGAGCTCCCCCTTAATTTATGCATATGGATGTGTTTTAAGAGAAGCTCTCCCTTAATGTATGCATGGAATAAGGTGATAAAAATACAAAGTCATGCACATATGAAGTGGATGCCCATATTCGGAATATAGTATAGGCATACATCATTAAGATCAACATAAGCAATGAATAAAGACGGCATACTTAAGCACTTGCATAGTGATATAGACTCATAACTCATGACCAAAGTACCATAGTACCATTACAATAAGCACTTGCATAGTGACATAGACTCATAACTCATGACCAAAGTACCATAGTACCATTACAATAATAATAATGAGTCCACTTAACTAAAACTCTAAGCATACCAGACACACGCTGAAACTCCTCCTAAGAATTACATCTCCCCCTTGACAGCAAGTACCGAAAAAGGGAAAGACGGTCGAGAAAGTAGGAGAATCACGCAGCATCCTCATCCTCAGCATCATCATCATCATCATCACTTAGATCAGCAGGTACAAGGACAAACTCGGGGAACTCAGTGGCAGAAGGAAAATCGACATCCGGAAGAGGAAGTCGAGCAGGAATAGGCTCATCAGGCTCGACAGGACTGCCAGGACGCGCATGAAGATGAGCCCTAAGGGCATTTGCCTCAGAGATGCGGTGAACCTCCTCGGTAGCAATGTGAGTAGCAGTGTAGCAGCAGGTGTCAAAGATGGCTTTATGGGACTTCCCAATAAAGCGAGCAAGGCGGTCAAACGGCTTGACGAAAGGTTTGGTGTGGTGAGAAGAGCTCTCACCACACGACGGAGCAGGAGCCTTGCCCCTAGAAGTGTCATCACGCGGAGTCCACATGGAGTGAATGTTGTTCTTGTTGATGGGGCAAGTGAAGACAGAGTCAATGACGGTCTGAATGAAAGGAGCATGCGGAAGAGTATGAACCTTCAGACAACTAGCCATGCGAATCTCATGCCAAAGAAAATCTGCCATGTCAATGGGACGAGTGGGATTCTTACGTGAGTAGTACATCAAGTCAATGCTGTAAGCTCGTACCATCCCACGATCCCCTTTCTTGGGAGCAATGGAGTTGAGGATGCACTGAAAAAGCCACCGGTATTTGAGACGGAAGATACTGATGTCATTAAGCTCCTTGCTTTGCTGCACTGTGGAAAGCTGAGTAGGAGGCATGATGAGACAACTGCAAGCACTGATAGGCATAGCCTCAAACTTGGGATTCACCTCATGGATTCGAAAAAGACCTGCCTCAGATCCAGGCATGCCCAAGGCAACAGCAAACTCCTCAAAAGAGACAGTGAACTGAGAATGATGAGTCATCCAAGTGATCGAACGATCCGGATGGAAGACACGTGGCATAGAATTGCCGAATGGCAGCCTCATTCCAATCATAGTGGAGAGTCATAGCACGATGCAGCCCCATGCCCTCAATCTTCTCTAACACACCATCGAACTTGGTTGGATTGTTCTCAATGTAATCCAAGTTCACATAATGCTGAGGAGAGAACCCTAGATGAGCAATGACCGATTGATAGATGTCCTGTTGAACCAAGGTGCGGAACCGAGGATCGGTTGCATTGGCCGGGGTAGCAAATTGGTTGACTTCACTCCTTAAAGCTGCATACTTAGATGGATCCATGGACTGATAGCTGATAGTACGACGGCCACGGTTGGTGGGGTTTGTCATGGACAAAATGAGACCGGTAGATGCGGCAGGCTGCGAGCTTGAGGTAGAAGACGCTTTCTTCTTCTTGGCCTTGGCCGTTGAGCGAACCGGCACAAGCTCGTCCTCCTGGAGATCGTCCTCATAATCAGGATCGTCAAGCCCGGCATAGGACGGACGAGCACGACCTGGTGCTTTCTTGAGTGGACGAGCAGCTTCCTCGGAGTCCGTTGATGCTTGGCGACGTTGTTCACGAGAGGGACCCGAGGAGGTCGACTTGAAGTTCCGGCCAGTACCACCACGGCCGACCACCATGGCGGAGTTTGGGGGCGGAAGCCGAGATTGGAGAGGATCCAACCGGGCCCTGGGGAAAATGGTGCGAGGAGGGAGGAGATCGAGGCGATGGTAGCCCGTGAGCACAAGATCTGGTTAATTTGCCGGCCGGACTGGCGGGGCGGGCCGATGAGCATCCGCCGGCGGCGGGGTGAGAGGATGAGGTCGAGGGGAAAAGTAAAAAGAATAACTCCCTGTGCCCACGGCCCGATATGCTACTGGGCAGGTCGAAGACCCACCCGGATGTCCGGAAGGATCCCCGGATGATCCGGGCAGGGACAGATGTCCGGAAGTGAGCCCAGATATCTGGGCAGACACAGCCCGGACGTCCGGATGTAAGTCCGGATGATCCGACTAGCCAGAATACTGAGATCTGGTTTGGATGTGATGAAGAGTGATGGGGTGATGATGATATATATATTTTGTGTGTGTTTGTTATATATATATATATATATATATATATATATAAGTAGCTTTAGTCATAACAATATCTCAACCCCATATAAACACCAAAAAAAAATTAGGCTAAGTCACCATGTATGAGTATATATAACTTTGGAGACCAAAAATTTGAACTTTTGGACCCATGGTTATTACTCCATCATTTTAAAGTACTATGGACACAAAGTAAGTGTCATAGTGACTTTGAGAGTGTTGGTTCTACTTATGCATTATGTAAGGGTGAGAGTACTCATAGATTGAATGTCTCCCCCTAAGAATATGCCTACATCATGACAAGACATTATGAAAATGCATGCATGAGTACGAGATTTCACATAATGTTGTCAAGCTCCAAGATACCAAGTTCACGCCTAAGTCGACAAAACCTTGCTTCATCCAATGGTTTGGTGAAAATATCTGCCAGTTGCAAATCTGTACCAATGTGATCAATGTGAATATCACCCTTCTCAACATGATCTCTCAAGAAGTGATACCTAATATCAATGTGCTTGGTGCGGAGATGATCCTTGGGGTTCTCAGCAATGTTGATGGCACTTTCATTATCACATAGAAGAGGCACATTTCTATAGGTGATACCGTAATCCTTCAAAGTTTGCCTCATCCATAATAACTGAGTTGCACAGCTGGCGGCAGCAATGTATTCAGCTTCTGTGGTAGAGAGGGCAATACAGTTTTGTTTCTTCGATGACCAACTTACCAAGGAGCGTCCAAGAAATTGACATGCACCAAAAGTGGACTTATGATCCACTTTGTCTCCGGCCCAATCCGCATCCGTGTACCCAATGAGATCAAACTTAGCATCCTTGGGATACCAAAGACCCAACTTTGGGGTGTGAACAAGGTATCTAAGAATATGCTTAACCGCCTTATGATGACTTTCCCTAGGGGAAGCTTGAAATCTAGCACACATGCATACACTAAACATGATGTCTGGTCTAGATGCACAAAGATAAAGCAATGAACCAATCATAGAGCGGTATTTAGATGGGTCGAAAGGGATACCGTTTGTGTCTTCAGTGAGAGTTATTTTGGTTGGCATTGGTGTCTTACATGGACTAGCATCAGACATACCAAACTTTTCTAAGATATCCTTGAGGTATTTTGCTTGAGACAAGAAAATTCCTTCTTGAAATTGTTGAATTTGAAATCCGAGGAAGAACTTCAAATCCGCATTGAGTGACATTTCAAAATTCTTGGTCATTGAGTCCACAAACTTCTTGCACAAATGAATGTTAGGAGAACCAAAAATGATATCATCTACATAGATTTGGCATAAGATCAAATCACCCTTATCCCTCTTAGTAAAAAGAGTGGGATCGATCACCCCTTTCACAAAACCATCATCGAGTAAAAACTTCTTAAGATGATCATACCAAGCACGAGGTGCTTGTTTAAGGCCATACAAAGCCTTATGAAGTTTATACACATAGTCTTTGTGATCGGGATCAACGAACCCAGGTGGTTGTGATACATATACATCTTCTTGTAGAGGACCGTTAAGGAAAGCACTCTTCACATCCATTTGATGTAATGTAAAACCATTGAAGGCAGCATAAGCAAGTAAGATGTGAATGGATTCAAGACGGGCAACGGGGGCAAAGGTCTCACCAAAGTCCAAACCTTCAACTTGTGAGTACCCTTGTGCCACTAACCTTGCCTTGTTTCGGATGATCACACCATTCTCATCTTGTTTGTTCTTGAAAATCCATTTTGTTCCAATGACGTTGTGCTTGGTAGGTGGCCTCTTGACTAATGACCACACTTGGTTGCGTTCAAAACTGGTCAACTCTTCTTGCATAGCGACTAGCCAATCGTTGTCCATCAATGCATCTTGTACCTTGATGGGCTCAAAACTAGACACAAAAGAAAAGTGAGCACAAAAATTGGTCAAATGTTTACGAGTGAGCCTACCTTCCGATATGCCAGTGAGTATTTTGTCAACATCAACACGACCGGCCACTCGTGGCATGATAGAGGTAAGGGTTTCACGAGGTTCAACTTCATGTCCATCATCCACATCCTCCACATATGGATCATTAATGTGTGGAGGAAGATCTTCTTGTTCATATTGCATTTGTTGAGGTTCATCATCAACGATTGGATTTTCTTGTTCTTGTTCTTGAAGATTGTCATGAGGAGGAACTTGATCATCCTCTTCAACTTGGGCTAAGGGTATCGGTTGAACAATAGGAGCTTGTGGTGGTATGGATGTTGAAGTAGTTTGATGATGTGTGAGACTTCCATCTTCTTCTTCATCATCATGAGGTTCTTGTTCCATAGGAAGAAGTGCACCAACACCCATGGTCAAAATGTCTTGAGAAGAATCTTCTTCACGTACATCACTTAGATCAACTTGCTCCCCATGGGAGCCATTAAATTCATCAAACACCACGTCACAAGTTTCTACAACACATCCATTGGATTTTTTGTAGATCTATAGGCGTGAGAGTTTGATCCATAGCCAACAAATATACCCTCAATCGTTTTGGATTGAAATTTTCCTAATCGTTCTCTTTTGTTGAGGATGAAACATTTGCACCCAAATACACGAAAATACTTGACATTTGGCTTGTTTCCAGTTAGAAGCTCATATGGAGTCTTTTCCAATATAGTGCGGAGGAAAAGCCGGTTTGATGCATGGCATGCGGTGTTGACAGCTTCGGCCCAAAAACTATGTGGTGACTTGTATTCATCCAACATGGACCTTGCCATCTCCACAAGAGTGCGGTTCTTCCTTTCGGCTACACCATTCTGCTGAGGAGTGTATGGAGCTGAATATTGATGCTCAATCCCTTCATCACTAAGGAATTCTTCCAAGGTGTAGTTTTTGAACTCAGATCCATTGTCACTTCTTATTGCCAAGATTTCTTTGTCAAACTTGCGTTGTGCTTGCTTGGCAAAGTCTATGAAAGTGATCTTCGTCTCGTCCTTGGACTTGAGGAAAAACACCCATGTATATCTTGAGTAATCATCAACAATGACAAGTCCATACTTTTTCCCACCAAGACTATCCCATGAAGGAGGCCCAAAAAGATCCACATGAAGGAGCTCCAAAGGCCTTGAAGTAGACACAATATTCTTGGGTGGGTGCTTTGATTGATGTTGCTTCCCGGCTATACATGCACTACACACATGATCTTTCTCAAAAGAGACATTTGTTAGTCCAAGGATGTGATTGCCCTTTAAGAGATCTTGAAGATTTCTCATGCCGACATGGGCTAGCCGGCGATGCCATAGCCACCCCTTGTCGGCCTTGGCCATTAGACAAGTTGCATGGAATGTGCTCTCTTTCGAGAAATCAACCGTGTAAAGGTTGCCATCCAACTCTCCAACAAAGGCCACTTTGTGAGTATCTCTCTTAAACACTTTCACATCCGTTAGTCCAAATAGTGTATCATAGCCAACAGATGCCAATTGACGAACAAAGAGTAAATGATATTTAAGGGATTGGACAACCATGACATTTGCAAGAGACATGTCATTTGTGATAGCCACCTTCCCCAACCCAAGTACCTGTCCTTTTGATCCTCCACCAAACATAATGCTCATAAATGGTTGAATAGCTTCCATGAAATCGTAGAGCAATTTGCTATCTCCGGTCATATGATTGGTACATCCACTATCAATCACCCATTTTACTCCACTGGAGAAGGCAACCTACACACAATTATTACTTGGTTAGAGGCACCCATCTTGCAATGGGACCTCTCAAGTTAGTCACAAGGGTCTTAGGGACCCAAATAGCATAAAAACGAAATGCATTTCGAGGACCAACAAACTTTGCATAAACTTCTCCATCCTTAGTCTTACGAAGTACATAGGATGGAGGCATGAACTCTTTTGGCTTATTGAGAGTGGGCATGCCCCTTGTGGCCTTCTCACTAGCAACCTTACCTTTCTCCTTGTGTCCTTCTCGTACAAAAGTTTCTTTTAAAGGGGTGGTGCACTTTTGAGAGAATGTCTTCTTCTTGCTTGTGCTTGGGTCAAACCCGAGTCCCTCTTTGGCGAACACTTCATTGTGTTGGCTCAACACCTCATTAAGGTTCTTTTGCCCTTGAGCACATGTCATGAGCCCTTTCTCAATTTGAGCCTTGAGAAAACGATTCTCCTCAAGAATAGATGCTAGATCACTACTAGAGTTAGTAGAGCAAGCATCAACATTTATAATAGGAGAAGAGTAGGCCTTAGCTAGAGTTTCAAGATAAGTAAGTTTGAGCGTCTCAAACCTCTTTGTAAGAAGGGTGAGCTCTTCTTCCTTAGTCTTGAGGGACATGGATAGAAGCTCACAATCCTTAGAGAGAGAAGCATGAGACTTCACAAGCTTACTTTTATCATTCATCAACTCTTCACAAGAGCCAATAGCCTTTTTCAAGGAGGCAAGATCTTTAGTATGAACATCAATATTTGTGCCAATTTTTAAGCATAGTTCATCATTTCGTGTTTCCTCATATTGGACTTTCCGCTCAAGGATTTCACATCTTTCCTTTTCCTTGGTGACGAGGGTTTCGAGTTCCTTAATGGTGATGGTGTGCTTACTCACCATCTCCATAAGCATACGAAACATAGTGAGCTTCTTTCCTTTGAGGGAGCACATGAACTTATTAAGTTTAGCAAGCATAGGGTCATTTAGATCATCATCCTCATAACTATCCTCCGCATCAAGATACTCATCACTAGGAGTAGGAGGAGTGAAAAGAGGAGGGCTTGATCGTGGGGTTACCTTGACCTTGTCAGGAGAGTGTTGATCCTCTCCATCTTCTACCACGGCCTTCGCCATGAGGCACTTGTGAGCGTTGCCCTTGTAATCCTTCATGTAGTTGTAGGTGACCACTTCACCACTCTTATTGACTAGCCTCAATGTGTTTTGAGAACCTTGAGCAACTCCGGCAACACCACTAACATCATCCGGATCGGATTCTTCTTGAGCAACCATTGCTTTCCCATCTCTCTTCTTGAGCTTGGAGTTCAAAGGATTTGGCAATTTCTTCTTAGGAAAGGTCTTGGGAAACCTTGGTTTATCCTCTCTCTTCTCATAAGGGCACTCATTTGAGAAGTGGTTGGTTTCCTCACAGTTGTAGCATTTTCTCACTTTCTTCTTTTAGAATCTTCCCTTGAATTTTCCCGCGCTAAACTTCTTGACAAAGAGAGCCATGTCTTCATATGAAGGACCCTCGTCGGATTCAATCTCATCACCATCTTCATCATCATCATCTTCTTCTTCTTCTTCACTTTGCTCATCTTCATATACATGCTTGGACTTCAATGCAAGATTGACATTTGATGATGGGGAACCATGCATGGCAAGATGTTTTGTGGCATTAGCCTTTGACACTTCAAATAGTTGAAAGGTGGATATGATGTCATCTGTAGTCATTTCCTTGAAGGTATGGTGTTGTCTTATGTCCCACACCATTTGATGGTGATATGGAGCAAGGGCATGAAGCAATTTATCCACAAGGAATCTTTTAGTCATGTTGAATCCATCTTGTGTCTTGTCACACTCACATGACTCAATATCGACAGTGAGAGTCATGAGGCGCTCATGGAGTTGATTGGGGGTTTCACCTTTCTCCATACAAAAGTTTTGCAATTGCCCCTTGGCAATTTCATATTGAGCACTCCGGAGGGTAGAGGTGCCAGTCTTGGATCGTATAATACTTTCCCATAGTTCCTTGGCACTTGTGATGTGTATGAACGGTCGCCTTTGCTTTTCATCCATACCTCTCCTTATACACATGATTGCAGTGTCATTGAGGTTCTTGTCATATATTTCTCTTGGTGTGGGGTTCTTTGGATCAACCACATGATAGCCATACTCCAGGATCTCCAGCATCTCGTCGTTTCCATGTCGAAGATGATCCTGCATAGCAACTCTCCACAAGGCAAAATCGGAAGTGGCACTTAGTAAAGGAGGTTTGCCTTGAGGGTTATATCTTGGTTTCTCAACCTGAGGTCTTGCATAAAGCCAAGGAACACTGGCGTGTTCATTGCTAGAAGGTTGTTGACCAAGTGATGGAGTAGGCACAGTTGGCCTCGAAGCAGCACCACCCGAGAGTGGTGCAAGCACCGTGGACAACGTGGCTAATCTCATTTGGACCAAGGCCTCAAGAGAAGCATCATGCTCCTCTTTTTGCTTAGCAAGGGCCCGTTCTAGATCCTCTGACATAAAGGTCTTGACTTCAGAGGAAGCCTCGCCTTTATCCTTAGGATCTACAACCAGGGGAGTCCCATCCGGGTTCATCTCGCTCTAGGGCGGTTAAGCCACAAGAATAGAGCACGAGGCTCTGATACCAATTGAAAGGATCGAGATGGACCTAGAGGGGGGGATGAATAGGTACAATTACAAATTTTATTTATTACTTAGCAATTTTAGGTAATAATGCGAAATATGAAGGTGAGCCTAACAATTGCTAGTAAGTACTAAGTACTAAGCAAGTAGCACAAGCATATAAATAAGCAAGCAGGATATGATGTAAGTAAGTGCTACAAGACAAGTAACCACAAGTAGAGAGTTAGGGTTAGGAATAACCGCAACTCCGGGAGACGAGGATGTATGCCGATGTTCACTTCCTTGGAGGGAAGCTAGTCACCGTTAGAGAGGTGGATGTTACCACGAAGGCACACCAACGCCACGAAGGCTCACCCTATTCTCCCTTTGAGACAACACCACGAAGGCGTTTCTCAACCACTAGTGGTAGACCTTGGGGTGGTCTCCAAAACCCTCACAAACTTTCCGGGGGTAATCACAATAGTTGATTCCTCACCGAATGACTCCTACCGCCTAGGAGTCTCCAACTTCCAAGAGTGACAAGATCCAAGGGGAAAGACTCAAAACTTGCTCAAACTTCGATTTGCTTTGGTCACAAGAAGGGGAGGAAGAAGATCTTTCTTTTGATTGGAACAACTCTTCTAAACTCTCAAGAAACAAGCCAGGATCTGGGATTTACTGTGTGAGCACGAGAGGAGAAGCACTGGTGTTCTTGAGGTGTGTTTGCGTCGGGTGTTCAGCCTTATCCCGTAGGGGTAAGGTGCTATTTATACCATGTCCAGAATAGAGCCGTTTGGACACAAGTTGACCACCCCGGATGATCTGGGACACCATCCGGATGATCTGGACATTGTCTGGATAAATCTGGTAGAAGGCCCGGATGCAGATGGTTGCAGCCGAGCTACGAGCAGCCCGGACAGACCGGAGGCAACCCCGGATGATCCGGACAAGCCCCGGATGATCCGGATGCCTGACCGGACGATCCGGCTACAACATATGGCTTCTGTGAAAACAGGGCACGGTTATCCGGACGATCCGGAATAGGATCCGGACGATCCAGAAACATCCCGGATGAACCAGGGGAACGTCCGGATGATCCGGCTTCAGCCACGCCGTTCTGTGATGGAAAGCACCTATTATCCGGATGATCCGGTGCAGGGTCCGGCTGATCTGGGTGAAGCCCGGATGATCTGGGTAGCCGTCCGGATGATCCGGCTAGGAGAAGTGGTAGGTTTTGGCTAAGGGATATTGCTAGGGATTTTGGTCTATGGTAATAGAATTGTTTATGAGACAAAATGTGAGCAAGTCTTGAACCTACACTTCGGATCCCCTCTTAATAGTGCGGGGTTCCTATTACTCAAGAAATATAAAAAGAGCACAATACTTCATCTTTGTTTGCTCCTTTCCTCATTGATAATTTGCTTGAGTAAAATCTCATATGATGTGATCATGATGCTCACCAAAGAAAGAAACACTAGAGGACAGACGGCCTGTGTATATACTTAGCAAACAAGGTTAGTCCCCTATATGTAGGTTTGTCATTAATATCAAAAATATTCATTAAGAGCAAGATTGCACTTTCAACCGCGTTAAACTCGTCTTCATAGTTGAGAGGGAGTGGCCAAAGCAATGTACAATCGTCTTTGTAGTGGAGCTGGGAGGGGCAAGGATAAGGGACGAAGACGGGGGTAACATGTCGGATGCGATCATACCAGCACTAAAGCACCGGATCCCATCAGAACTCCAAAGTTAAGCGTGCTTGGGAAAGAGTAGTACTAGGATGGGTGACCTCCTGGGAAGTCCTTTTGTTGCATTCCCTTTTTAATTTTTTTTGCGCCGCTTGCAAAACGAAACGCACGAGTAAGTAATATATTTACCGTGTTTTATTATTTTGCACGAGTGCGGTAAGTTATAGCTAGGTGCTCACGATTCACGAGTCTAGCAGCGGCGTTGTGGCGCGGCAAGCGTGCACTGGTGCGGTTGAGAGGGAGGGGTGGAAACCGCATTAAACTCGTCTCCGTAGTTGAGAGGGAGCGACCAAAGCAATGTACAATCGTCTTTGTAGTGGAGCTGGGAGGGGCAAGGATAAGGGACGAAGACGGGGGTAACATGTCGGATGTGATCATACCAGCACTAAAGCACCGGATACCATCAGAACTCCGAAGTTAACCGTGCTTGGGCGAGAGTAGTACTAGGATGGGTGACCTTTAAGCGTGCTTGGGCGAGAGTAGTACTAGGATGGGTGACCTCTTGGGAAGTCCTTGTGTTGCATTCCCTTTTTATTTTTTTGCGCCGCTTGCAAAACAAAGCGCACGTGTAAGTAATATATTTACCGTGTTTTATTATTTTGCAAGAGTGCGGTAAGTTATAGCTGGGTACTCACGATTCACGAGTCTAGCGGCGGCGTTGTGGCGCGGCAAGCGTGCACTGGTGCGGCTGAGAGGGAGGGGTGGAAACCGCGTTAAACTCGTCTCCGTAGTTGAGAGGGAGCGGCCAAAGCAATGTACAATCGTCTTTGTATTGGAGATGGGAGGGGCAAGGATAAGGGACGAAGACGGGGGTAACATGTCGGATGTGATCATACCAGCACTAAAGCATCGGATCCCATCAGAACTTCGAAGTTAAGCGTGCTTGGGCGAGAGTAGTACTAGGATGGGTGACCTCCTGGGAAGTGCTCGTGCTGCATTCCCTTTTTAATTTTTTTTGCGCCGCTTGCAAAACAAAACACACGTGTAAGTAATATATTTACCGTGTTTTATTATTTTGCACGAGTGCGGTAAGTTATAGCTGGGTGCTCACGATTCACGAGTCTAGCGGCGGCGTTGTGGCGCGGCAAGCGTGCACTGGTGCGGTTGAGAGGGAGGGGTGGAAACCGCGTTAAACTCGTCTCCGTAGTTGAGAGGGAGCGGCCAAAGCAATGTACAATCGTCTATGTAGTGGACCTGGGAGGGGCAAGGATAGGGGACGAAGACGGGGGTAACATGTCGGATGCGATCATACCAGCACGAAAGCATCGGATCCCATCAGAACTTCGAAGTTAAGCGTGCTTGGGTGAGAGTAGTAGTAGGATGGGTGACCTCTTGGGAAGTCCTCGTGTTGCATTCCCTTTTTAATTTTTTTTACGCCGCTTGCAAAACAAAACGCACGTGTAAGTAATATATTTACCATGTTTTATTATTTTGCACGAGTGCGGTAAGTTATAGCTGGGTGCTCACGATTCACGAGTCTAGCGGCGGCGTTGTGGCATGGCAAGCGTGCACTGGTGCGGTTGAGAGGGAGGCGTGGAAACCGCATTAAACTCGTCTCCGTAGTTTAGAGGGAGCGGCCAAAGCAATGTACAATCGTCTTTGTAGTGGAGCTGGGAGGGGCAAGGATAAGGGACGAAGATGGGGGTAACATGTCGGATGCGATCATACCAGCACTAAAGCACCGGATCCCATCAGAACTCCGAGGTTAAGCATGCTTGGGCGAGAGTAGTACTAGGATGGGTGACCTCCTGGGAAGTCCTCGTGTTGCATTCGCTTTTTATTTTTTTTTGCGCCGCTTGCAAAACAAAACGCACGTGTAAGTAAAATATTTACCGTGTTTTATTATTTTGCACGAGTGTAGTAAGTTATAGCTGGGTGCTCACAATTCACGAGTCTAGCGGCGGCGTTGTGGCGCGGCAAGCATGCACTGGTGCGGTTGAGAGGGAGGGGTGGAAACCACGTTAAACTCGTCTCCATAGTTGAGAGGGAGCGGCCAAAGCAATGTACAATCGTCTTTGTAGTGGAGCTGGGAGGGGCAAGGATAAGGGACGAAGACGGGTATAACATGTCGGATGCAATCATACCAGCACTAAAGCACTGGATCCCATCAGAACTCCAAAGTTAAGCTTGCTTGGGCGAGAGTAGTACTAGGATGGGTGACCTCCTGGGAAGTCCTCGTGTTGCATTCCCTTTTTAATTTTTTTTTGCGCCGCTTGCAAAACAAAACGCACGTGTAAGTAATATATTTACCGTGTTTTATTATTTTGCACGAGTGCGGTAAGTTATAGCTGGGTGCTCACAATTCACGAGTCTAGCGGCGGTGTGGTGGCGCGGCAAGCGTGCACTGGTGCGGTTGAGAGGGAGGGGTGGAAACCACGTTAAACTCGTCTCCATAGTTGAGAGGGAGCGGCCAAAGCAATGTACAATCGTCTTTGTAGTGGAGCTGGGAGGGGCAAGGATAAGGGACGAAGACGGGGGTAACATGTCGGATGCGATCATACCAGCACTAAAGCACCGGATCCCATCAGAACTCCAAAGTTAAGCGTGCTTGGGCGAGAGAAGTACTAGGATGGGTGACCTCCTGGGAAGTCCTCGTGTTGCATTCCCTTTTTATATTTTTTTGCACCGCTTGCAAAACAAAATGCACGTGTAAGTAATATATTTATCGTGTTTTATTATTTTGCACGAGTTCGGTAAGTTATAGCTGGGTGCTCACAATTCACGAGTCTAGCGGCGGCGTTGTGGCGCGGCAAGCGTGCACTGGTGAGGTTGAGAGGGAGGGGTGGAAACCGCGTTAAACTCGTCTCCGTAGTTGAGAGGGAGCGGCCAAAGCAATGTACAATCATCTTTGTAGTGGAGCTGGGAGGGGCAAGGATAAGGGACGAAGACGGGGGTAACATGTCGGATTCGATCATACCAGCACTAAAGCACCGGATCCAATCAGAACTCCGAAGTTAAGTGTGCTTGGGCGAGAGTAGTACTAGGATGGGTGACCTCCTGGGAAGTCCTCGTGTTGCATTCCCTTTTTAATTTTTTTTGCGCCGCTTGCAAAACAAAACGCACGTGTAAGTAATATATTTACCGTGTTTTATTTTTTTGCACGAGTGCGGTAAGTTATAGCTGGGTGCTCACGATTCACGAGTCTAACGGCGGCGTTGTGGCGCGGCAAGCGTGCACTGGTGCATTTGAGAGGGAGGGGTGGAAACCGCGTTAAACTGGTCTCCATAGTTGAGAGGGAGCGGCCAAAGCAATGTACAATCATCTTTGTAGTGGAGCTGGGAGGGGCAAGGATAAGGGACGAAGACGGGGGTAACATGTCAGATGCGATCATACCAGCACTAAAGCACCGGATCGCATCAGAACTCTGAAGTTAAGCGTGCTTGGGCGAGAGTAGTACTAGGATGGGTGACCTCCAGGGAAGTCCTCGTGTTGCATTCCCTTTTTAATTTTTTTTGCGCCGCTTGCAAAACAAAACGCACGTGTAAGTAATATTTTTACCGTGTTTTATTATTTTGCACGAGTGCGGTAAGTTATAGCTGGGTGCTCACGATTCACGAGTCTAGCGGCGGCGTTGTGGCATGGCAAGCGTGCACTGGTGCGGTTGAGAGGGAGGCGTGGAAACCGCATTAAACTCGTCTCCGTAGTTGAGAGGGAGCGGCCAAAGCAATGTACAATCGTCTTTGTAGTGGAGCTGGGAGGGGCAAGGATAAGGGACGAAGATGGGGGTAACATGTCGGATGCGATCATACCAGCACTAAAGCACCGGATCCCATCAGAACTCCGAGGTTAAGCATGCTTGGGCGAGAGTAGTACTAGGATGGGTGACCTCCTGGGAAGTCCTCGTGTTGCATTCGCTTTTTATTTTTTTTTGCGCCGCTTGCAAAACAAAACGCACGTGTAAGTAAAATATTTACCGTGTTTTATTATTTTGCACGAGTGTAGTAAGTTATAGCTGGGTGCTCACAATTCACGAGTCTAGCGGCGGCGTTGTGGCGCGGCAAGCGTGCACTGGTGCGGTTGAGAGGGAGGGGTGGAAACCACGTTAAACTCGTCTCCATAGTTGAGAGGGAGCGGCCAAAGCAATGTACAATCGTCTTTGTAGTGGAGCTGGGAGGGGCAAGGATAAGGGACGAAGACGGGTATAACATGTCGGATGCAATCATACCAGCACTAAAGCACTGGATCCCATCAGAACTCCAAAGTTAAGCGTGCTTGGGCGAGAGTAGTACTAGGATGGGTGACCTCCTGGGAAGTCCTCGTGTTGCATTCCCTTTTTAATTTTTTTTGCGCCGCTTGCAAAACAAAACGCACGTGTAAGTAATATATTTACCGTGTTTTATTATTTTGCACGAGTGCGGTAAGTTATAGCTGGGTGCTCACAATTCACGAGTCTAGCGGCGGTGTGGTGGCGCGGCAAGCATGCACTGGTGCGGTTGAGAGGGAGGGGTGGAAACCACGTTAAACTCGTCTCCATAGTTGAGAGGGAGCGGCCAAAGTAATGTACAATCGTCTTTGTAGTGGAACTGGGAGGGGCAAGGATAAGGGACGAAGACGGGGGTAACATGTCGGATGCGATCATACCAGCACTAAAGCACCGGATCCCATCAGAACTCCAAAGTTAAGCGTGCTTGGGCGAGATAAGTACTAGGATGGGTGACCTCCTGGGAAGTCCTCGTGTTGCATTCCCTTTTTATATTTTTTTGCGCCGCTTGCAAAACAAAACGCACGTGTAAGTAATATATTTATCGTGTTTTATTATTTTGCACGAGTTCGGTAAGTTATAGCTGGGTGCTCACAATTCACGAGTCTAGCGGCGGCGTTGTGGTGCGGCAAGCGTGCACTGGTGAGGTTGAGAGGGAGGGGTGGAAACCGCGTTAAACTCGTCTCCGTAGTTGAGAGGGAGCGGCCAAAGCAATGTACAATCATCTTTGTAGTGGAGCTGGGAGGGGCAAGGATAAGGGACGAAGACGGGGGTAACATGTCGGATTCGATCATACCAGCACTAAAGCACCGGATCCAATCAGAACTCCGAAGTTAAGCATGCTTGGGCGAGAGTAGTACTAGGATGGGTGACCTCCTGGGAAGTCCTCGTGTTGCATTCCCTTTTTAATTTTTTTTGCGCCGCTTCCAAAACAAAACGCACGTGTAAGTAATATATTTACCGTGTAAGTAATATATTTACCGTGTTTTGTTTTGCGCCGCTTGCAAAACAAAACAAAACGCACGTTGTGGCGCGGCAAGCGTGCACTGGTGAGGTTGAGAGGGAGGGGTGGAAACCGCGTTAAACTCGTCTCCGTAGTTGAGAGGGAGCGGCCAAAGCAATGTACAATCATCTTTGTAGTGGAGCTGGGAGGGGCAAGGATAAGGGACGAAGACGGGGGTAACATGTCGGATTCGATCATACCAGCACTAAAGCACCGGATCCAATCAGAACTCCGAAGTTAAGCGTGCTTGGGCGAGAGTAGTACTAGGATGGGTGACCTCTTGGGAAGTCCTCGTGTTGCATTCCCTTTTTAATTTTTTTTGCGCCGCTTGCAAAACAAAACGCACGTGTAAGTAATATATTTACCGTGTTTTATTTTTTTGCACGAGTGCGGTAAGTTATAGCTGGGTTCTCACGATTCACGAGTCTAACGGCGGCGTTGTGGCGCGGCAAGCGTGCACTGGTGCATTTGAGAGGGAGGGGTGGAAACCGCGTTAAACTGGTCTCCATAGTTGAGAGGGAGCGGCCAAAGCAATGTACAATCATCTTTGTAGTGGAGCTGGGAGGGGCAAGGATAAGGGACGAAGAAGGGGGTAACATGTCAGATGCGATCATACCAGCACTAAAGCACCGGATCGCATCAGAACTCTGAAGTTAAGCGTGCTTGGGCGAGAGTAGTACTAGGATGGGTGACCTCCAGGGAAGTCCTCGTGTTGCATTCCCTTTTTAATTTTTTTTGCGCCGCTTGCAAAACAAAACGCACGTGTAAGTAATATTTTTACCGTGTTTTATTATTTTGCACGAGTGCGGTAAGTTATAGCTGGGTGCTCACGATTCACGAGTCTAGCGGCGGCGTTGTGGCGCGGCAAGCGTGCACTGGTGCGGTTGAGCGGGAGGGGTGGAAACCGCGTTAAACTCATCTTCATAGTTGAGAGGGAGCGGCCAAAGCAATGTACAATCGTCTTTGTAGTGGAGCTGGGAGGGACAAGGATAAGGGACGATGACGGGGGTAACATGTCGGATGCGATCATACCAGCATTAAAGCACCGGATCCCATCAGAACTCCGAAGTTAAGCGTGCTTGGGTGAGAGTAGAACTAGGATGGGTGACCTCCTGGGAAGTCCTCTTGTTGCATTCCCTTTTTAATTTTTTTTGCGCCGCTTGCAAAACAAAACGCACGTGTAAGTAATATATTTACCGTGTTTAATTATTTTGCACGAGTGCGGTAAGTTATAGCTGGGTGCTCACGATTCACGAGTCTAGCGGCGGCGTTGTGGCGCGGCAAGCGTGCACTGGTGCGGTTGAGAGGGTGGGGTGGAAACCGCGTTAAACTCGTCTCCGTAGTTGATAGGGAGCGTCCAAAGCAATATACAATCGTCTTTGTAGTGGAGCTAGGAGGGGCAAGGATAAGGGACGAAGACGGGGGTAACATGTCGGATGTGATCATACCAGCACTAAAGCACTGGATCCCATCAGAACTCCGAAGTTAAGCGTGCTTGGGCGACAGTAGTATTAGGATGGGTGACCTCTTGGGAAGTCCTCGTGTTGCATTCCCTTTTTAACTTTTTTGCGCCGCTTGCAAAACAAAATGCACGTGTAAGTAATATATTTACCGTGTTTTATTATTTTGCACGAGTGCGGTAAGTTATAGCTGGGTGCTCACGATTCACGAGTCTAGCGGCGGCGTAGTGGCGCGGCAAGCGTGCACTGGTGCGGTTGAGAGGGAGGGGTGGAAACCGCGTTAAACTCGTCTCCGTAGTTGAGAGGGAGCGGCCAAAGCAATGTACAATCGTCTTTGTAGTGGAGCTGGGAGGGGCAAGGATAAGGGACGAAGACGGGGGTAACATGTCGGATGCGATCATACCAACACTAAAGCACCGAATCCCAACAGAACTTCGAAGTTAAGCGTGCTTGGGCGAGAGTAGTACAAGGATGGGTGACCTCCTGGGAAGTCCTCGTGTTGCATTCCCTTTTTAATTTTTTGCGCCGCTTGCAAAACAAAATGCACGTGTAAGTAATATATTTACCATGTTTTATTATTTTGCACGAGTGCGGTAAGTTATAGCTGGGTGCTCACGATTCACGAGTCTAGCGGCGGCGTTGTGGCGCGGCAAGCGTGCACTGGTGCGGTTGAGAGGGAGGGGTGGAAACCGCGGTAAACTCGTCTCCGTAGTTGAGAGGGAGCGGCCAAAGCAATGTACAATCGTCTTTGTAGTGGAGCTGGGAGAGGCAAGGATAAGGGACGAAGACGGGGGTAACACGTAGGATGCGATCATACCAGCACTAAAGCACCGGATCCCATCAAAACTCCAAAGTTAAGCGTGCTTGGGCGAGAGTAGTACTAGGATGGGTGACCTCCTGGGAAGTCCTCGTGTTGCATTCCCTTTTTAATTTTTTTTGCGCCGCTTGCAAAACAAAACGCACGTGTAAGTAATATATTTACCGTGTTTTATTATTTTGCACGAGTGCGGTAAGTTATAGCTGGGTGCTCACTATTCACGAGTCTAGCGACGGCGTTGTGGCGCGGCAAGCGTGCACTGGTGCGGTTGAGAGGGAGGGGTGGAAACCGCGTTAAACTCGTCTCCGTAGTTGAGAGGGAGCGGCCAAAGCAATGTACAATTGTCTTTGTAGTGGAGCTGGGAGGGCCAAGGATAAAGGACGAAGACGCGGGTAACATGTCTGATGCGATCATACCAGCACTAAAGCACCGGATCCCATCAGAACTCCGAAG
>NC_057795.1:47340430-47342089 GCF_018294505.1 Triticum aestivum
ACGAGTGTGGTAAGTTATAGCTGGGTGCTCACGATTCACGAGTCTAGCGGTGGCGTTGTGGCGCGGCAAGCGTGCACTGGTGCGGTTGAGAGGGAGGGGTGGAAACCACGTTAAACTCGTCTCCGTAGTTGAGAGGGAGCGGCCAAAGCAATGTACAATCGTCTTTGTAGTGGAGCTGGGAGGGGCAAGGATAAGGGACGAAGACGGGGGTAACATGTCGGATGCGATCATACCAGCACTAAAGCATCGGATCCCATCAGAACTCTGAAGTTAAGCGTGCTTGGGCGAGAGTAGTACAAGGATGGGTGACCTCCTGGGAAGTCCTCGTGTTGCATTCCCTTTTTAATTTTTTTTGCGCCGCTTGCAAAACAAAACGCATGTGTAAGTAATATATTTACTGTGTTTTATTATTTTGCACGAGTGCGGTAAGTTATAGCTGGGTGCTCACGATTCACCAGTGTAGCGGCGGCGTTGTGGCGCGGCAAGCGTGCACTAGTGCGGTTGAGAGGGAGGGGTGGAAACCGCGTTAAACTCGTCTCCGTAGTTGAGAGGGAGCGGCCAAAGCAATGTACAATTGTCTTTGTAGTGGAGCTGGGAGGGCCAAGGATAAAGGACGAAGACGCGGGTAACATGTCTGATGCGATCATACCAGCACTAAAGCACCGGATCCCATCAGAACTCCGAAGTTAAGCGTGCTTGGGCGAGAGTAGTACTAGGATGGGTGACCTCCTGGGAAGTCCTCGTGTTGCATTCCCTTTTTAATTTTTTTTGCGCCGCTTGCAAAACAAAACGCACGTGTAAGTATTATATTTACCGTGTTTTATTATTTTGCACGAGTGTGGTAAGTTATAGCTGGGTGCTCACGATTCACGAGTCTAGCGGCGGCGTTGTGGCGCGGCAAGCGTGCACTGGTGCGATTGAGAGGGAGGGGTGGAAACCGCGTTAAACTCATCTCCGTAGTTGAGGGAGCGGCCAAAGCAATGTACAATCGTCTTTGTAGTGGAGCTGGGAGGGGCAAGGATAAGGGACAAAGACGAGGGTAACATGTCGGATGCGATCATACCAGCACTAAAGCACCGGATCCCATCAGAACTCCGAAGTTAAGCGTGCCTGGGGATCATACCAGCACTAAAGCACCGGATCCCATCAGAACTCCGAAGTTAAGCGTGCTTGGGCGAGAGTAGTACTAGGATGGGTGACCTCCTGGGAAGTCCTCGTGTTGCATTCCCTTTTTATTTTTTTTGCGCCGCTTGCAAAACAAAACGCACGTGTAAGTAATATATTTACCGTGTTTTATTATTTTGCACGAGTGCGGTAAGTTATAGCTGGGTGCTCACTATTCACAAGTCTAGCGGCGGCGTTGTGGCGCGGCAAGCGTGCACTGGTGCGGTTGAGAGGGAGGGGTGGAAACCGCGTTAAACTCGTCTCCGTAGTTGAGAGGAAGCGGCCAAAGCAATGTACAATCGTCTTTGTAGTGGAGCTGGGACGGGCAAGGATAAGGGACGAAGACGGGGGTAACATGTAGGATGCGATCATACCAGCACTAAAGCACCGGATCCCATCAAAACTCTGAAGTTAAGCGTGCTTGGGCGAGAGTAGTACTAGGATGGGTGACCTCCTGGGAAGTCCTCGTGTTGCATTCCCTTTTTAATTTTTTTT
>NC_057795.1:47342340-47342758 GCF_018294505.1 Triticum aestivum
AGTTAAGCGTGCTTGGGCGAGAGTAGTACAAGGATGGGTGACCTCCTGGGAAGTCCTCGTGTTGCATTCCCTTTTTAATTTTTTTTGCGCCGCTTGCAAAACAAAACGCATGTGTAAGTAATATATTTACTGTGTTTTATTATTTTGCACGAGTGCGGTAAGTTATAGCTGGGTGCTCACGATTCACCAGTGTAGCGGCGGCGTTGTGGCGCGGCAAGCGTGCACTAGTGCGGTTGAGAGGGAGGGGTGGAAACCGCGTTAAACTCGTCTCCGTAGTTGAGAGGGAGCGGCCAAAGCAATGTACAATTGTCTTTGTAGTGGAGCTGGGAGGGCCAAGGATAAAGGACGAAGACGCGGGTAACATGTCTGATGCGATCATACCAGCACTAAAGCACCGGATCCCATCAGAACTCCGAAG
>NC_057795.1:47342832-47345061 GCF_018294505.1 Triticum aestivum
GGAGGGGCAATGATAAGGGACGAAGACGGGGGTAACATGTCGGATGCGATCATACCAGCGCTAAAGCACCGGATCCCATCAGAACTCCGAAGTTAAGCGTGCTTGGGCGAGAGTAGTACTAGGATGGGTGACCTCCTGGGAAGTCCTCGTGTTATATTCCCTTTTTAATTTTTTTTGCGCTGCTTGCAAAACAAAACGCACGTGTAAGTAATATATTTACCGTGTTTTATTATTTTGCACGAGTGCGGTAAGTTATAGCTGGGTGCTCACTATTCACGAGTCTAGCGACGGCGTTGTGGCACGGCAAGCGTGCACTGGTGCGGTTGAGAGGGAGGGGTGGAAACCGCGTTAAACTCGTCTCCGTAGTTGAGAGGGAGTGGCCAAAGCAATGTACAATTGTCTTTGTAGTGGAGGTGGGAGGGGCAAGGATAAAGGACGAAGACGGGGGTAACATGTCTGATGCGATCATACCAGCACTAAAGTACCGGATCCCATTAGAACTCCGAAGTTAAGCGTGCTTGGCGAGAGTAGTACTAGGATGGGTGACCTCTTGGGAAGTCCTCGTGTTGCATTCCCTTTTTAATTTTTTTTGCGCCGCTTGCAAAGCAAAACACACGTGTAAGTATTATATTTACCGTGTTTTATTATTTTGCACGAGTGCCGTAAGTTATAGCTGGGTGCTCACTATTCACGAGTCTAGCGACGGCGTTGTGGCGCGGCAAGCGTGCACTGGTGCGGTTGAGAGGGAGGGGTGGAAACCGCGTTAAACTCGTCTCCGTAGTTGAGAGGGAGCGGCCAAAGCAATGTACAATTGTCTTTGTAGTGGAGCTGGGAGGGGCAAGGATAAAGGACGAAGACGGGGGTAACATGTCGGATGCGATCATACCAGCACTAAAGCACCGGATCTCATCAGAACTCCGAAGTTAAGCGTGCTTGGGCGAGAGTAGTACTAGGATGGTTGACCTCCTGGGAAGTCCTCATGTTGCATTCCCTTTTTAATTTTT
The DNA here is from genome assembly GCF_018294505.1 of Triticum aestivum. Classification (NCBI taxonomy): domain Eukaryota; kingdom Viridiplantae; phylum Streptophyta; class Magnoliopsida; order Poales; family Poaceae; genus Triticum; species Triticum aestivum. Next base: position 47,343,837 of record NC_057795.1, read on the forward strand.
TTGCGCCGCTTGCAAAACAAAACACACGTGTAAGTAATATATTTACCGTGTTTTATTATTTTGCACGAGTGCGGTAAGTTATAGCTGGGTGCTCACGATTCAGGAGTCTAGCGGCGGCGTTGTGGCGCGGCAAGCGTGCACTGGTGCGGTTGAGAGGGAGGGGTGGAAACCGCGTTAAACTCGTCTCCATAGTTGAGAGGGAGCGGCCAAAGCAATGTACAATTGTCTTTGTAGTGGAGCTGGGAGGGACAAGGATAAGGGACGAAGACGGGGGTAACATGTCGGATGTGATCATACCAGCACTAAAGCACCGGATCCCATCAGAACTCCGAAGTTAAGCGTGCTTGGGCGAGAGTAGTGCTAGGATGGGTGACCTCCTGGAAGTCCTCGTGTTGCATTCCCTTTTTATTTTTTTTGCGCCGCTTGCAAAACAAAACACACGTGTAAGTAATATATTTATCGTGTTTTATTATTTTCCACGAGTGCGGTAAGTTATAGTTGGGTGCTCACGATTCACGAGTCTAGCGGCGGTGTTGTGGCGCGGCAAGCGTGCACTGGTGCGGTTGAGAGGGAGGGGTGGAAACCGCGTTAAACACGTCTCCGTAGTTGAGAGGGAGCGGCCAAAGCAATGTACAATCGTCTTTGTAGTGGAGCTGGGAGGGGCAATGATAAGGGACGAAGACGGGGGTAACATGTCGGATGCGATCATACCAGCGCTAAAGCACCGGATCCCATCAGAACTCCGAAGTTAAGCGTGCTTGGGCGAGAGTAGTACTAGGATGGGTGACCTCCTGGGAAGTCCTCGTGTTATATTCCCTTTTTAATTTTTTTTGCGCTGCTTGCAAAACAAAACGCACGTGTAAGTAATATATTTACCGTGTTTTATTATTTTGCACGAGTGCGGTAAGTTATAGCTGGGTGCTCACTATTCACGAGTCTAGCGACGGCGTTGTGGCACGGCAAGCGTGCACTGGTGCGGTTGAGAGGGAGGGGTGGAAACCGCGTTAAACTCGTCTCCGTAGTTGAGAGGGAGTGGCCAAAGCAATGTACAATTGTCTTTGTAGTGGAGGTGGGAGGGGCAAGGATAAAGGACGAAGACGGGGGTAACATGTCTGATGCGATCATACCAGCACTAAAGTACCGGATCCCATTAGAACTCCGAAGTTAAGCGTGCTTGGCGAGAGTAGTACTAGGATGGGTGACCTCTTGGGAAGTCCTCGTGTTG
>NC_057795.1:47345071-47345532 GCF_018294505.1 Triticum aestivum
AAAACGCACGTGTAAGTAATATATTTACCGTGTTTTATTATTTTGCATGAGTGCGGTAAGTTATAGCTGGGTGCCCACGATTCACCAGTCTAGCGGCAGTGTTGTGGCACGGCAAGCGTGCACTGGTGCGGTTGAGAGGATGTGGTGGAAACCGCGTTAAACTCGTCTCCGTAGTTGAGAGGGAGCGGCCAAAGCAATGTACAATCATCTTTGTAGTGGAGCTGGGAGGGGCAAGGATAAGGGACGAAGACGGCGGTAACATGTCGGATGCGATCATACCAGCACTAAAGCACCGGATCCCATCAGAACTCCTAAGTTAAGCGTGCTTGGGCGAGAGTAGTACTAGGATGGGTGAGCTCTTGGGAAGTCCTCGTGTTGCATTCCCTTTTTAACTTTTTTTGCGCCGCTTGCAAAACAAAACGCACGTGTAAGTAATATATTTATCGTGTTTTATTATTTTG
>NC_057795.1:47345640-47443404 GCF_018294505.1 Triticum aestivum
ACGAGTGTGGTAAGTTATAGCTGGGTGCTCACGATTCACGAGTCTAGCGGTGGCGTTGTGGCGCGGCAAGCGTGCACTGGTGCGGTTGAGAGGGAGGGGTGGAAACCACGTTAAACTCGTCTCCGTAGTTGAGAGGGAGCGGCCAAAGCAATGTACAATCGTCTTTGTAGTGGAGCTGGGAGGGGCAAGGATAAGGGACGAAGACGGGGGTAACATGTCGGATGCGATCATACCAGCACTAAAGCATCGGATCCCATCAGAACTCTGAAGTTAAGCGTGCTTGGGCGAGAGTAGTACAAGGATGGGTGACCTCCTGGGAAGTCCTCGTGTTGCATTCCCTTTTTAATTTTTTTTGCGCCGCTTGCAAAACAAAACGCATGTGTAAGTAATATATTTACTGTGTTTTATTATTTTGCACGAGTGCGGTAAGTTATAGCTGGGTGCTCACGATTCACCAGTCTAGCGGCGGCGTTGTGGCGCGGAAAGCATGCACTGGTGCGGTTGAGAGGGAGGGGTGGAAACCGCGGTAAACTCGTCTCCGTAGTTGAGAGGGAGCGGCCAAAGCAATGTATAACCGTCTTTGTAGTGGAGCTGGGAGGGGCGAGGATAAGGGACGAAGACGGGGGTAACATGTCGGATGTGATCATACCAGCACTAAAGCACCGGATCCCATCAGAACTCTGAAGTTAAGCGTGCTTAGGCGAGATTAGTACTAGGATGGGTGACCTCTTGGGAAGTCCTCGTGTTGCACTCACTTTTTAATTTTTTTGCGCCGCTTGCAAAACAAAACGCACGTGTAAGTAATATATTTACCGTGTTTTATTATTTTGCACGAGTGCTGTAAGTTATAGCTGGGTGCTCACGATTCATGAGTCTAGCGGCGGCGTTGTGGCGCGGCAAGCGTGCACTGGTGCGGTTGAGAGGGACGGGTGGAAACCGCGTTAAACTCGTCTCCGTAGTTGAGAGGGAGCGGCCAAAGCAATGTACAATCGTCTTTGTAGTGGAGCTGGGAGGGGCAAGGATAAGGGACGAAGACGGGGGTAACATGTCGGATGCGATCATACCAGCACTAAAGCCCCCGATCCCATCAGAACTCCGAAGTTAATCGTGCTTGGGCGAGAGTAGTACTAGGATGGGTGATCTCCTGGGAAGTCCTCGTGTTGCATTCCCTTTTTAATTTTTTTGCGCCGCTTGCAAAACAAAACGCACGTGTAAGTAATATATTTACTGTGTTTTATTATTTTGCACGAGTGCGGTAAGTTATAGCTGTGTGCTCACGATTCACGAGTCGAGCGGCGGCGTTTTGGCGCGGCAAGCGTGCACTGGTGCGGTTGAGAGGGAGGGGTGGAAACCGCGTTAAACTCATCTCCGTAGTTGAGAGGGAGCGGCCAAAGCAATGTACAATCGTCTTTGTAGTGGAGCTGGGAGGGGCAAGGATAAGGGACGAAGACGGGGGTAACATGTCGGATGCGATCATACCAGCACTAAAGCCCCGGATCCCATCAGAACTCCGAAGTTAAGCGTGCTTGGGCGAGAGTAGTAGTAGGATGGGTGACCTCCTGGGAAGTCCTCGTGTTGCATTCCCTTTTTAATTTTTTTGCGCCGCTTGCAAAACAAAACGCACGTGTAAGTAATATATTTACTGTGTTTTATTATTTTGCACGAGTGCGGTAAGTTATAGCTGGGTGCTCACGATTCACGAGTCTAGCGGCGGCGTTGTGGCACGGCAAGCATGCACTGGTGCGGTTGTGAGGGAGGGGTGGAAACTGCGTTAAACTCGTCTCCGTAGTTGAGAGGGAGCGGCCAAAGCAATGTACAATCGTGTTTGTAGTGGAGCTGGGAGGGGAAAGGATAAGGGACTAAGACGGGGGTAACATGTCGGATGCGATCATACCAGCACTAAAGCACCGGATCCCATCAGAACTCCAAAGTTAAGTGTGCTTTGGCGAGAGTAGTACTAGGATGGGTGACCTCCTGGGAAGTCCTCGTGTTGCATTCCCTTTTTAAATTTTTTTGCGCCACTTGCAAAACAAAACGCACATGTAAGTAATATATTTATCGTTTTTTATTATTTTGCACGAGTGCGGTAAGTTATAGCTGGGTGCTCACGATTCATGAGTCTAGCGGCGGCGTTGTGGCGCGGCAAGCGTGCACTGGTGCGGTTGAGAGGGAGGGGTGGAAACCGCGTTAAACTCGTCTCCGTAGTTGAGAGGGAGCGGCCAAAGCAATTTGCGTTCCCCCTTCATCTTACCCTACGCTTGAATCTCGGGACGAGATTCTTGTTTAGTGGGGGTGAGTTGTCACATCCCTAGTTCTGGTATGCACTAGACTAGCCCTTCATGTGTGCATCATGTTTAAATTTTATTTAAATTGAAATGGGGATTGCTCAAACCCTAGCACCAGATCAAATCAACTAGGTTCAAATAAAAATTTTCTCAATGAACCCAAAATGCTCTTCAGAAAAGTTCATTATTTTTGGATTGGTCTAGAACCTCTCCCAAAAATGGTGCACATTTTTCTAGGCCATTCTGGATTTTTTAATTAAATCATACGGTATTTGAATTTGGGCATTTAATTGCTAAATAATATTTTAAATGCTCAAATAATCACAAACTGAAATGTTTCCTGTTGGAAATATTCCAAACAGTGACATTGAGCAGTTTCATGATTTTTGGAAATGCCCTAGCATTTTTATTAAAGCCAAACACAGTTACAGAAAATAAAAAACAGTAACAATTTAGAAGAGAGAGAGAGAGAGAACGCTTACCTGGGCCACTTACCTGGCCACCTACCTGTGCAGCCCACCAAAGCCGGCCCAGCCCACCACCGCAGCCTCTCTGTCGCCTTCCTCCTCGCGCCAGTAGGCAGGGGCGCGTGCCCGGCGCTCGCAGCCACATGCCGGCTACCTCCTCCCTGCCTGGCTGCCTCCTCCTCCCCCTGGACACCTCTCGCAGCGCCACGCCACCCCCTGGACCTCTCTCTCAATCTCTCCCGTGCTTCTCCCCTCCTCTGCTCTCTCTCCGTCTCGCGTCCGAGGGCAACCGTCACCGCCGCTCGTCGTTGCCGTAGCCACCGGCCACCCCATGCCTCGCCTATGCGCCAAGAAGCTCTGCCTCGTCCCCCTCTTCCTCCTCGACGAGACACGCATCGCCGGAAGCAGTGGAGCCTCGCCATCGAGCTCGACCCCGCCTCCTCTGCACCGAGATCGCCGGCGACCGTACGCCGTCCCCGACGCCTCCTCGAGCTGACTGAGCTGCTCTGCGTGACCGCTGTGAGCTTCCACACCGAATCCCCCTCTTCCCCGCCTCGATTTCTTGCTGTAGCCGTCACCCCCTTGAAGACCGAACCGTGCCGCCGCAGAGCTCGTCGCCGGCCACATTCCGGTGACCATTTGGTCCCGTGCGAGTGCCTGTTGCACTCACAGCGCCGCGTAGAGCCTCTTCAGCCTGCTACTTGCTCGAACGCAGGCCGTAGCACCAAACTGCGAGCACCCGAGCTCCGGCCGCCGCCTGGCTTGACGTCGGCGTCATCTCCGGCCACCCCCGCACACACCGCCTGCACCACTCGACGCGCGAGTCCACCAGCAGCACGTAGTGCATCTCCACCATCGATTTGGTAGATGGAGGACTAAACCCGAAGCCTGCCGCCGCATATGGCCTCGCCGGCGGCTAAACGCCGACGAGTTGACCGCTTTGACCGGCGGGGTTTGACCCCGTCTGCCCAGAGGTTTAACCCCTCTCTCTCTCACTGACAAGTGGGCCCATGCCCCTGTTTAATTAGTGTTAGGTTTAATTAGTGTTAATTAACTTGTTAATTAGATGATCCACTAACACATGGGCCCCGCACTGCTGACAGCTTAGTTAGGGCTAGTTTAGCACTAATTATCTCAGTTAGTTAACTGAGTCACTGACCAGTGGGTCCCACAGGTCAGGTTTGACCTGGCCGACCCAGTTGACCTGCTGACGTCACACCGACGTCATGCTGACATAGTAAATTTTTCTGGGATTTGAAATAAATCAAAAATGATTTATTTATTTCAGAAAATATCCAAAACTTCAAAAATTCATATTAATTCAACCGTAACTCAGAATGAAATAATTTATATATGAAAAATGATCAGAAAAATGCAATCTATCCATCTGTACCATTTTCATGCATGTTAGAACAACTTATAACTACTGTTTAGGACAAATCATATAAATGGCATTCGATTATCCACATATGGAGTTTGAATTTGAATCCTGGATTCAAACCAACTCCATTTAACTTGCTGCAAGTTGCATTAGCTCAAACCACAACATCTTGCCATGTCACATTCATGCATCATATTGTGCATTGCATTGATTGTGTTCTTCCTTGTTTGCCGGTATTTGTCCCCTCTCAGTAGACGATGTTCCGACGATGAGTTCGATGACACCGATGAAGAACTATATTATCTTCAGAAGTGCGAGGCAAGCAAAACCCCCTTGTTCATTCCGATACAATCCCACTCTCTCGCTCCTGCTCTCTTTTACTGCATTAGGACAACAACGATTCAACTGTTACGTGCTGTGGTAGTTGAACCCCTTTCCTCTGCATGACCTGTCATTGCCACAGTAAATAGATGAAACCCACTAGCATGAGTAGGATTTGTTTGAGCCCTGATGTGCCTACTCATTCATGCTTGTTTGTCGTGCCTGCTATTTCTTAGAGTTGAGTCAGATCTGATTCATCGGGGATGAATCGGAGGTGTGTGAACATGTCCTACTATTGAGAGCTAAGTGTGTGAACACGATTTGGTAAAGGTAGCGGTGAGAGGCCATGTAGGAGTACATGGTGGGTTGTCTCATTGCAGCCGTCCTCAGGAACTGAGTTCTGTGTTTGTGATCCATGAACAGTTACTACCACCCATTGGGCTCCGGGCACTCCAAGCTCTCTCGACTTATTAATCAACTCGATCTCTGTCCAGGAGTTGCAACTAGTTTCTGGTGTTTGTTGGTAGTGTTAGTAGTCTACCAAGTGCCACCCGGTACAGGTGGGCTTGGGACAGACTAGGCACAGTGGCACGGTGTACCAAGTGGCACCCGGATGGTGGGCTTGGGAACCCTGCTCACATCGTTTGGGGCCGTGAGCGACACCCCGGCCGGATCTCCTTGCGGATGGAACCCGAATAGGCGATAAACCTGGACGAGAGACTTGTGTGGTTAGTCAGGTCGTGGCCGACATCCTCGCTGGGCTTCCGCTTGAAGGTTGCCGAGTACATGTCGTGTAAACGGCGGTAAGTGGTGAGAGCATGTGTGAAGAAGTACACCCCTACAGGGTTAATATGATCTATTCGAATAGCCGTGTCCGTGGTAAAGGACTTCTGGGTTGCCTATACAGTTCATAGACAAGTGAATGCGGATACTCTAAAATACGCAAGATATGCGTGAGTGCTATGGATGGCGTTCTCGTAGGGAGACGGGAGCAGATCCATAGTGGTGTATTGATATGGTGAATATGTGGACTCGTGTGCGCCACCTCAAAAGAGTTACTTGCATTCGTAGTTTAGGTTAGCCACTGAGTCAAAGCTGGCTTGCTGCAGTTAAACCCCACCATCCCCTTTGTTGATACTGATGCATATGTAGTTAGTTCTGATGTAAGTCTTGCTGGGTACATTTGTACTCACGTTGCTTAATTTATGTTTTTGTAGAGAGACTTCAGTCTCGCTAGTAATTCCACGTGGACTTCGACGTTTAGCTTGTTACCTCAGCTACGATCTTGTGCCCTCGGCAGGATCTGATAGACAGTCAGGCATCTCAGCCTTTTTCATTTGTAGATGTCTGTACTCAGACATGTTAAGCTTCCTCTTGTGCTTGACTTGTGTGCTCTGAATGCTGGGTCATGAGACCCGTGTTTGTAATATCTCGCTCCTCGAAGCCTATCGAATAAATACTTTGAGTCGTAGAGTTATGTTGTGATGCCATGTTGTATTTGCACATATCGAGCATATTGTGTGTATGTTATTGAAATGCTTGGTATGTGTGGGATCTGACTATCTAGTTGTTTATCCTTAGTAGCCTCTCTTACCGGGAAATGTCTCCTAGTGCTTCCACTCAGCCATGGTAGCTTGCTACTGCTCCGGAACACTTAGGCTAGCCGGCATGTGTCCTTCCTCGTTCCTTTGTCTGTCCCTTCGGGGAAATGTCACGCGATGAATACCGGAGTCTTGTTAGCCCGCTACAGCACGGTTCACCGGAGTCCTGCTAGCCCAGTTGCTACAGCCCGGATTCACTCATTGATGACCAACACGTTCGTTGCTGGGTCATGTATGCCTGTCCCTGTAAGTTAGTGCCACTTTGGGTTCATGACTAGCCATGTCAGCCCGGGTTCTTTGTCATATGGATGCTAGTGGCACTATCATATACGTGAGCCAAAAGGCGCAAACGGTCCCAGGCCAGGTAAGGTGGCACTCATGGGAATACCGTGCGTGAGGTCGCAAAGTGATATGATGTGTTACATGCTAGATCGGTGTAACTTAGGATCGGGGTCCTGACAGAAGTCCTCGTGTTGCATTCCCTTTTTAATTTTTTTGCACCGCTTGCAAAACAAAACGCACGTGTAAGTAATATATTTACCATGTTTTATTATTTTGCACGATTGCGGTAAGTTATAGCTGGGTGCTCACAATTCACGGGTCTAGCGGCGGCGTTGTGGGACGACAAGCGTGCACTGGTGCGGTTGACAGGGAGGGCTGGAAACCGCGGTAAACTCGTCTCCGTAGTTGAGAGGGAGCGGCCAAAGCAATGTACAATCGTCTTTCTAGTGGAGCTGGGAGGGGCAAGGATAAGGGACAAAGACGGGGGTAAAATGTCGGATGCGATCATACCAGCACTAAAGCACTAGATCCCATCAGAACTCCGAAGTTAAGCGTGCTTGGGCGAGAGTAGTACTAGGATGGGTGACCTCCTGGGAAGTCCTCGTGTTGCATTCCCTTTTTATTTTTTTTGCGCCGCTTGCAAAACAAAACGCACGTGTAAGTAATATAATGCCGTGTTTTATTATTTTGCACGATTGCGGAAAGTTATAGCTGGGTGCTCACGATTCACGCGTCTAGCGGCGGCGTTGTGGCGCGGCAAGCGTGCACTGGTGCGGTTGAGAGGGAGGGGTGGAAACCGCGGTAAACTCGTCTCCGTAGTTGAGAGGGAGCGGCCAAAGCAATGTACAACCGTCTTTGTAGTGGAGCTGGGAGGGGCGAGGATAAGGGACGAAGACGGGGGTTGTCACACCCTAGCTAGTCATGCATCACAGTGTGTGCATCATGTTTAAAATTCCATTTAATTTTGAAATGGGGATTTGTGAAACCCTCAGAATCATTTTTGAAAATGACCCAAATAAAAATTTCTCCAAAAGGGTCCAAGAAAATGCTCATGTTGCTCTCTGAAAATATTGGACAGAGATAAAAATCAAATCAATATTTTTAAGAGCTCATAGGTATTTATTTTGGGCATTTGGAATTAATGCATAAATATTTGCATTGGAAATATATTAGTTATATATATTAATATATGTCCAAAAATTATGCCACCTGTTGGGGAGCTCTGGAATAATATATCTAGCTCCTGCAAAAATTGGCATAAGGTAAATAAATGATTTAATATTTTATTTAAATCAAAACAAATGTCAGAAATTAGAAAACAAAAATAAATAAAAGAAGGAGAAGCTCACCTGGGGCTCCTCCCTGTGCAGCCCAGCAGTAGCTGGCCGGCCCAGCCAGGAGGCGGCCCAGCCCGCCTCCTCCTCTGTCGTCTTCGTCCTCGACAGAGGGAGGGGAGTGTGCCCGGCACGCGCGCGCGCCACCGCGCCACGCCACCAGTTCGCCTGCCTGCCTGCCTCTCCCCTCCCCGTCTGGATGCCCTGGAACGACGCCACGCCCTCCCCCGTACTCTCTCACTCTCCCCCGGTTCTTCCTCTCCTCTCCCTCGCTCTCTCTCTCCCGTGTCCGAACGCACCCATCGCCGCCGTTCGCCATAGCCGCCGCCACCGGCCTCCCCTCGCCTTCCCGACTCGCGCAGGAGCTCCGCCCCCTCGCCCTGAAGCTCTCCGTCAAGCCACAAGACGCCGGACGCCCTGTGGAGCCGCCGTCGCCATCGTCTCCTCCTCGGGCTCCGACCACCATCGGCGTCGATTCGCCGTCTCCAGTGCGTCCCCGAGCCCGCTTCGACACCCGCTGCAACCGCGGTGAGCTCCGCCACCGTTTCCCTCTCTTCTCCCCCTCGTTCCCGCGCCGTAACTCCGTTCCCACCACGGCCGAACCTCCGCCGTCGCCGAGCTCGCCGTCGACGCAGCTCCGGTGACCATTTGGTCACCCCGGCGAGTCCAACAGGTTCGTAAGGCCCCGTAGAGCATCCCTAGCGCCTTGCCTCGCTCGCCTTCGAGCTCCAACCACGTTTCCGTGCACGACCGAACCCCGGCGGCCGCAGCCGAGCTCGCCGCCGTCGACTCCGGCCACCCCAGGCCCAGCCACGGCCACCGCCCGACGCGCCATCGAGCTAGCTTTCCAACGCACCTAGCCGCACGCCGTTTGGAGCACCACAGAGGAAACCCGGGGCACATGTACGCCGCGGACCTCGCCGGCGACTAACCGCCGGCGGGTTTGACCCCCCCAGAGTCACTGACGCGTGGGCCCCGTCGGCCAGGTGGTTAGCTTAGTGCTAATCACTGTTAATTAACCCCCCTGACACTGACCAGTGGGCCCCAGCGCCACTAATTCTTAATTAGGATTAAACTAACCTCTGTTAAACCCCCCTGTCACTGACGTGTGGACCCCACACGTCAGGTTTGACCCCAGCCAGCCGCAGTTGACCGCTGACGTCGTGCTGACGTCATGCTGGCGCAATATATATATTTTTGGATTTAAATTAAATCAGGAAATTCCAGAATATAATTTAAACTTCAAAAATTCATAACTTTTATTCTGTAACTCCAAATCAGACAAATTATATATGAAAAATGATCAGAAAAATCCAATCTATCCATCTGTACTATTTTCATGCATGATCAAACAAGTTAAATTGATGTTTAAAGCAGAACAAGGAAAAACACCTTAAAAGGCCATGTTTGAGTTTGAAATTTGAATCTTTGATTCAAATTGGTTCAAACCCTTCTGGTTTTAGTTGCATTAGCCCAACACACTCATATTGCCATGTTTCATGCATGCATCATATTGTTGCACATTGTTTGGTGATGGTTGTGTATCGGTGTCCTTTGCGACAGGTTCTGCCTCCGAGGAGTACCGTGATTACCCTAACGAAGAACCGTATCAGTGCATCGAACCATCAGGCAAGCAACCAACCATTTGATCATATCGATACAAACCCATGCTCTCGCTCCTGCTCTCTTTTACTGCATTAAGACAACGCGTTTCAAACTGCTATGTGCTACGGTAGTTGAACCCATTTCCTCTGCATGACCTGTCATTGCCACAGTAACTAGATGAAACCCACTAGCATGTGTAGGAGTTGATTGAGCCATATGTATGTGTTGTTCCTACCTTGCTATGCCTGCTATGCCTAGAGTCGTGTCAGGTCTGGTTCATCTGGGTGATGGGCTAGAGTGAAATGGTTATGTCGGTAATGAGAGTGGTGTGGTGCACCCGATTTGGTAAAGGTATCGATGAGAGGCCATGTAGGAGTACATGGTGGGTTGTTTCATTGAAGCCGACCTTAAGCACTGAGATCTGTATGTGCGATTTAAGATACAGCTACTACCATGCATTGGGCCCTGAAATATGACCCCGCTCGACTTCTTATTCACCCTAGCTCTCTGTCCAGGAGTTGCAAGTAGTTTCTGGTGTTTGTAGCCTACTGGAGGCCGTGGACAGCGTTGACCGTAGGGGTGGGCTGTGATGCGGTAGGTACGTGGCCGGGTGTACCGAATACCCGTTAGGTATCTCGGGAACCCTGTTCACATCGTTCGGGGCCGTATGGGAAACCTCGGCCGGACTCCCTGCGGATGGAACCTGGATAGGCGATAAACCTGGACTAGAGGCTTAAGTGTTTAGGTAGGTCGTGGTCTACACCCACGTCGGCTTTCGCTTGAAGTCTGCCGAGCACATGTCGTGTGCAGACGCTAAGTGGTGGAAACATGTATGAAGAAGTACACCCCTGCAGGGTTATCATGATCTATTCGAATAGCCGCATCCGCGTTAAAGGACTACTTGGTTGCCTATACAGTTCATAGACAAGTAAATGGAAACTACTAAAAGCCTCAAGATAAGTGTGAGTGCCGAGGAGGGCTCTTCCGTAGGAAGACGGAGGCGGATCCTCGGTAGTGTATTGAAGTGGTGAGTAGTGGACTCATGTGCGCAAAACCATTTCAAGTTGAAGTATCGTAGGATAGTCTAGCCAAGAGTCAAAGCTAGCTTGCTGCAATAACTCCACCAACCCTTCTTGACAATGTGCATGTATGTAGGATCTGATGTAAGTCTTGCTGAGTACCTTTGTACTCATGTTGCTATAATTTACATTTTTTCAGAAGACGCTGCAACCCCTTCTGATGGGTTCTATGTAGACGTTGACATCAACGAGTAGGCTAAAGGCCCAGGTGGTGACCCTGAGCTTGTGAAGGACCACGTAGTATAGCTAGGCTTTCCAAGCCTCTTTTATCTTACTAGTTGTCTGTACTTAGACAAGTTACTTCCGCTGTTGGTTTGTATGACTGTATGACTTGAATGTTGGGTCATGAGACCCGTACCTTTGTGTATGTTATGTAAGGCTCCCTGAGCCTTAAATAAAGTACTTGTGTCGTAGAGTCATGTTGTGATGCTTCGTTGTATTTGCACATATCGAGCATATTGTGTGTATGATTGAAATGCTTGGTATGTGTGGGATCTGACTACCTAGTTGTTTATCTTTAGTAGCCTCTCTTACCGGGAAATGTCTCCTAGTGTTACCGCTGAGCCATGGTAGCTTGCTACTGCTCTGGAACACTTAGGCCGGCCGGCATGTGTCCTTCTTCGTTCCTGTGTCTGTCCCTTCGGGGAAATGTCACGCATTGAGTACCGGAGTCCTGTTAGCCCGCTACAGCCCGGTTTACCGGAGTCCTGCTAGCCCAGTGCTACAGCCCGGACCCACTTGCTGATGACCGACACGTTCGAAGCTGGGTCATGGATGCCTGTCCCTGTAAGTCTGTGCCACTTTGGGTTTACGACTAGTCATGTCAGCCCGGGCTCCTTATCACATGGATGCTAGCGACACTATCATATACGTGAGCCAAAAGGCGCAAACGGTCCCGGGCAAAGGTAAGGCGACACCCGTGGGGATACCGTGCATGAGGCCGCAAAGTGATATGAGGTGTTACCGGCTAGATCGATGTGACATCAAGTCGGGGTCCTGACAGCGTTGGCATCAGAGCCGGACTGCCTGTAGGTTCTCCAAGCCAAACTGGTCGATGTTGAGTCTAGAAATTCTTTAGTTATATGTAGGGGAATTGTTTGTGGGTTGGAACGTAAGGCTCTTTTTTACTCCTTTATCTTATGACATTCTGATCTGAGTCAGTCTATTCTTCCACCGGGGGTTAAGGAATTAGGATCTATTCTCTCTATCAGGATCACGTGTTACTAATCAGTAGTACCTTATAAGTTTGATGGATACAAGCCTAGTTCAGTTCTTCTACCACGTTATGTTGTTAGGATGGTCTCAGAACTTTGATATGATGATGTTGAGTGTGTATGAAATCCTTTGTCAAATGTCTCAAAATCCTTCTTGAGCATTTACAGCTGTTATGCTGCCGAAATTTTGCTAGAAATTCTAATGCCTTTGCATGATGATTGTGCTTTCAGATGGCCACTCGCGACCTCAATCAAGTGGTTCGCCTGACTCGATGCCTAGATGTACCCGGCCATACTGCCATGTTGGTCAGGGTAATGACTGAGGCTGGATACCGCTGGTATCCTGAGTACACGGTCGAAGAGCAATTCCGAGACTTTAATCAAAGCCAGTATCTCTGCACTGTCAGGATATTTCCATCTTATCCTGGATCCACCGAGCCCCTTCACTGCTCCTATGGACTCGGGGTTACTATTGAGATGGCTGTGCAGGACGCCGCCTACTCTATGATGACCATCATGCGAGTCAGGTCTGGTCTATTTCGGGACTCTGATTTCCGGTATATGCCAGGATCACTTCCGGGAGCACAAGGGTATCTCCAGGCTATCTATGCTGACCCCACTCAGGAGGATTCACGGACTCGCACCACTGCTGAGATGCTCGAGGATAAGGACCGTAAAAATCGGGGCTTGAGGTTAGAGCTCTTCAATACCCGTGCTGACCATTGGGCCACATTGACTCGGTTTGCACCGGCGGTGCAAGCTGGATATTCAGATATGCGCGATCTCTATCCTGTGAGATCTGCTCTGTCAGACGTGATGGGTTGGCGTGATGTAGGAGGCATCACCCCACCTCGCGGTCCCCGCAGGCCACCGTCTGTTGGTCCAAGACGTCATCCTAGCCCCTATGGTCCACAAGCTCCGCGAGATCGTCTGTTTCCGGATGATCATGTTGAGCTTCCAGGCTATGGAGGTGACTTCTACGAGGACTACTACGGATCGGTCTGAGTTAGTGGTAGTATCACTAGTTCGCACTAGCTGTGTCGTCTATCGTCCCGCGTGACTCGTGGGATATGACCTAGTTTGTACTCTTTCCAGAGGTGTAGAAAAATAATGTATAGGAGCTTGGGATGCGTCCGATGAGATGTGATCCTCTTTTCACCGTAATAGTACTTTGTTTGGTCTTGTACTAAACCCTGTATGGTGTGTATGATGATGGAATAAAGAAGCAGTTTCTGTATCTACCATGTCATACGGATGATCATCTTGCATTTCGAGTTATTCCTTACATTTTATATCCTATGTCGGAATTTTATCATTCTGACTAAATCATTGCTTTGTTTACCTAGGATGGTCAACACGCGCACTAACCCTGCTCCTCAAGAGCAGGCCGAGGACAGTGAAGTCAGGGATGCAAATCTGCCTCATCCCCCTTCCCTAGCCGAGGTTATGATGGAAGCTGAGAGAAACAAGCGGGAGACCAACCGTTTGTTGGAGCGTATTGAACAGAACACGGCACACCATCAGAGGACTAACGTGGTGTCACTCAGTGATTTTATCAAATTACATCCACCCACGTTCCACCACTCCGTCGAGCCTCTCGACGCTGATGACTGGCTTCGCAGTATCTCTCACAAACTGCGTTCCGCGCTGGTAGCGGAGGCTGACAAGGTCACCTTTGCTGCATATCATCTTGAAGGCCCCGCCAGTCTATGGTGGGAGAATTATGGAGCTATGCGCCCAGCGGGCCATGTCACTACTTGGGCTGAATTCAGCGAGGCTTTCCGTGAACATCACATTCCGGAGGGTCTCATGGACCGTAAACGTGAGGAATTTTGCAGTTTCACTCAGGGCCGACTTTCTGTGGATGCTTACAGCAGGGAGTTTGGTAATCTCGCACGATATGCAACTGAGGAAGTGTCTACTGATGCCAAGAAGCAAGCAAGGTTCCGTAAGGGCCTTAGTCCTGAGCTTCGCCGTGACCTCGGTCTGCATGAGTGCACATCTTTTCAGAAACTTGTTAACAAAGCCATCAGTGCTGAAACTGGTCAGACTGACTATGACGCAACACGCAAGCATGGCCGTGACATGGGTTCCTCATCCGGTGCTAGTCCTCAGAAGCGCCGCGTGTGGGTACCCAACACCGCCCTGCCACCCAGGTTCACACCGAGGCCATCCTTCCAGGCACCTCGCCCTGTTCAACAGTCTGCTCCAGCCAAGCCCTATGGGGGTCCAATCAACAATGCTCCTCCATGTACCAGTTCCGTGACTTGTTTCAAGTGTGGGGAATCTGGCCACTATATGCGTGAGTGTCCCCAGACCAACCCAAACCAGTCTGCTAAAGCTGTTGGCCGTGGCAAACCGACAGGGAAAGTGTTCCACGCCAAGCCGGCCACCGCCTCACGTGGCCATGTCAACTGTATCTCTGCCGAAGAAGCTCAAGAGGATCCCAACGTCGTTCTCGGTACGCTTCTTGTTAATGCCACCCGGCATCTGTTCTTTTCGATACAGGAGCCTCTCATTCATTTATATCCGAGAACTATGCTCGTTTGCATAACACCGCATTCTGTGACATGCCATCCACTATGGAAATTTCTACTCCTGGTTCTAGATGGCAGACCTCTAGGGTAAGTTATGGAAATGAAATCCAAGTCGACAGACTTGTTTTCCTTGCATCGTTGATAGCCCTTAAATTTTCAGATATTAATATCATTTTGGGTATGGACTGGATGTCAGCTCATCATGCCAAAATTGATTGCTTCTCTAGGACTGTTCAACTCACTCACCCTTCAGGCAAGATAGTCAATGTCTTAACCCGACTAGCCAAGCGACAATTATATTCTCTTAACGCCAGCCCTTTGCCAGACCTCGAGGACGTTTCGGTAGTCTGTGACTTCCCGGATGTCTTCCCAGAGGAATTGCCAGGTGTTCCACCTGACAGGGATGTTGAGTTCGTAATAGACCTCATTCCAGGAACCGTTCCGATTGCTAGAAGACCTTATAAGATGGCACCACTAGAACTAGCCGAGCTTAAGAAACAACTCGATGAGTCCTTGAAAAAGGGTTTCATCCGCCCTAGTTCATCTCCGTGGGCTTGCCCCGTCCTATTCGTCAAGAAGAAGGATGGTACGGACCGGATGGTTGTAGATTACCGACCTGTCAATTTGGTCACAATCAAGAACAAATATCCGCTTCCCAGGATCAACGACCTGTATGATCAGCTCGCTGGATCCTCAGTCTTCTCCAAGATGGATTTGAGGTTGGGCTACCATCAAATCAAAATCAGAAACGGGGACATTCCTAAAACGGCCTTTGTTACTCGTTATGGCCAATACGAGTACACCGTCATGTCCTTCAGTTTAACCAACGCTCCAGCCACCTTTTCTCGGTTAATGAACTCAATCTTCATGGAGTATTTGGATAAATTCGTCGTGGTTTACCTCGATGATATACTCATCTACTCCAAGAACGAGGAGGAACATGCCGAACATCTAAGGCTAGTGTTGAAGAAACTTCGAGAGCATCGCCTTTATGCCAAATTTTCTAAATGTGAATTCTGGTTGTCAGAAGTGACCTATCTGGGTCATGTAATATCTGGTAAAGGTATTGCTGTTAACCCTGAGCGAGTTCAAGCCGTCCTTAATTGGACTCCACCTGAATCGGTCAAGCAAGTTCGGAGTTTTCTGGGCTTAGCGAGCTATTGCCGTCGCTTTGTCGAGAACTTCTCCAAGGTTGCCAAACCTCTAACCGAACTCCTCAAGAAAGATAAGAAGTTCGAATGGACTCCACAATGTGAGCACAGCTTTCAGGAACTGAAAAGACGCCTGACCTCTGCTCCCGTACTGGTACCGCCAGACTTCTCCAAGGACTTTGTTATCTACTGCGACGCCTCGCGACAAGGACTAGGTTGCATTCTCATGCAAGATCGACACGTAATTGCCTACGCTTCACGGCAATTGCACCCACATGAGGAGAATTATCCTACTCATGATCTAGAGCTTGCAGCCGTAGTCTATGCACTCAAGACATGGCGACATTACCTCCTCGGTAACCGTTGCGAAATATTCACTGATCACCAAAGTCTGAAGTACATTTTCACCCAACCGGATCTGAATCTTAGGCAAAGACGTTGGGTTGAGTTGATCACAGACTTCGACTTAGGAATAACCTACACCCCAGGGAAAGACAATGTCATGGCTGATGCGCTAACTCGTAAATCTTATTGTAACAACCTGATGTTACAACAAAGTCAACCGCTTCTCCATGAGGAATTTCGGAAGCTTAACCTTCACATTGTTCCTCAAGGTTTTCTTTCCACCTTGGTAGCAAAACCTACTCTTACGGATCAAATCATCGCTGCCCAAAAGCGAGATAAGGGAATATCTAAAATCAAAGAGAACATTGCTAGAGGAGGTGCTAGTTGTTTCTCCACAAATGATCATGGTGTTGTGTACTTTGAGAACCGTCTAGTGGTTCCCAAGAACCAGCATCTACGGCAGTTGATCCTTAAGGAGGCTCATGAATCTCCTCTCACCATTCATCCCGGTAGTACTAAGATGTATCAGGACCTACGCCAGAGGTTCTGGTGGACTAGGATGAAGAGAGAGATTGCTCAGTATATTGCAAATTGCGACGTCTGTCGTCGTGTAAAAGCAGAGCACCAACGGCCTGCTGGCACCCTTCAACCCTTAGCTATTCCTGAATGGAAATGGGATAAAATTGGTATGGATTTCATTACCGGTTTTCCCAGGACCAAGAGAGGGAATAATGCTATTTTCGTCGTTGTCGGTCGTCTTTCCAAAGTAGCCCATTTCTTACCTGTTCGTGAGAGTATAACCGCTAGTCAGCTGGCAAACTTATACATCTCCCGAATAGTGTCCCTCCATGGTGTTCCTTTGGAAATTAATTCGGATTGAGGAAGTCTTTTCACCTCTCGATTTTGGGAAAGTTTCCAAAATGCTATGGGAACCCGTCTCTCCTTTAGCACCGCTTTCCACCCTCAGTCGAGTGGTCAAGTGGAACGCGTCAACCAGATTCTAGAAGACATGCTTCGAGCCTCTGTTATCTCATTCGGAATGGACTGGGAGAAGTGCCTTCCATTTGCCGAATTCGCTTACAACAACAGCTATCAATCTAGCTTGGGTAAAGCCCCTTTTGAAGTTCTCTATGGACGACGGTGTCGAACACCCCTTAACTGGTCAGAGACCGGGGAAAGATAATTCTTTGGCCCGGATATGATTCAGGAAGCAGAAGAACAGGTTCGTATCGTTCGTGAAAAGTTGAAAACAGCCCAATCTCGTCAAAAGAGTCAATATGACCGAAAACATAAGGCCATGACTTTCGAGGTTGACGAGAAGGCTTATCTTCGGGTCACCCCTCTGAAGGGAACCCATCGTTTCGGTATCAAAGGCAAACTGGCTCCTCGTTACATTGGACCTTTTCGCATTCTCGCCAAACGAGGAGAAGTTGCCTACCAGTTGGAACTACCTCCACACCTCTCCAGAGTCCACGGCGTCTTCCACGTTTCCCAACTCAGGCGTTGCTTCTCGGATCCTATCCGTGGAGTGGACCACGAAACGCTTGATCTCCAAGATAATCTTACATATCGAGAGTACCCCATTCGTATCCTCGATCAGGCCGAACGTACCACCCGACGTCATAATATCAAGTTTCTCAAAGTACAATGGTCGCACCATTCTGAGGATGAAGCAACTTGGGAAAGGGAGGATCGTCTTTGACTCGAGTATCCCGCCTTCTTCCCGGAGGAACCCAAATCTCGGGACGAGATTCTTTTGAGTGGGGGTGAGTTGTCACACCCTAGCTAGTCATGCATCAGAGTGTGTGCATCATGTTTAAAATTCCATTTAATTTTGAAATGGGGATTTGTGAAACCCTCAGAATCATTTTTGAAAATGACCCAAATAAAAATTTCTCCAAAAGGGTCCAAGAAAATGCTCATGTTGCTCTCTGAAAATATTGGACAGAGATAAAAATCAAATCAATATTTTTAAGAGCTCATAGGTATTTATTTTGGGAATTTGGAATTAATGCATAAATATTTGCATTGGAAATATATTAGTTATATATATTAATATATGTCCAAAAATTATGCCACCTGTTGGGGAGCTCTGCAATAATATATCTAGCTCCTGCAAAAATTGGCATAAGGTAAATAAATGATTTAATATTTTATTTAAATCAAAACAAATGTCAGAAATTAGAAAACAAAAATAAATAAAAGAAGGAGAAGCTTACCTGGGGCTCCTCCCTGTGCAGCCCAGCAGTAGCTGGCCGGCCCAGCCAGCAGGCGGCCCAGCCCGCCTCCTCCTCTGTCGTCTTCGTCCTCGACAGAGGGAGGGGAGTGTGCCCGGCGCGCGCGCGCGCCACCGCGCCACGCCACCAGTTCGCCTGCCTGCCTGCCTCTCCCCTCCCCGTCTGGATGCCCTGGAACGACGCCACGCCCTCCCCCGTACTCTCTCACTCTCCCCCGGTTCTTCCTCTCCTCTCCCTCGCTCTCTCTCTCCCGTGTCCGAACGCACCCATCGCCGCCGTTCGCCATAGTCGCCGCCACCGGCCTCCCCTCGCCTTCCCGACTCACGCAGGAGCTCCGCCCCCTCGCCCTGAAGCTCTCCATCAAGCCACAAGACGCCGGACGCCCTGTGGAGCCGCCGTCGCCATCGTCTTCCTCCTCGGGCTCCGACCACCATCGCCGTCGATTCGCCGTCTCCAGTGCATCCCCGAGCCCGCTTCGACGCCCGCTGCAACCGCGGTGAGCTCCGCCACCGTTTCCCTCTCTTCTCCCCCTCGTTCCCGCGCCGTAACTCCGTTCCCACCACGGTCGAACCTCCGCCGTCGCCGAGCTCGCCGTCGACGCAGCTCCGGTGACCATTTGGTCACCCCGGCGAGTCCAACAGGTTCGTAAGGCCCCGTAGAGCATCCCTAGCGCCTTGCCTCGCTCGCCTTCGAGCTCCAACCACGTTTCCGTGCACGACTGAACCCCGGCGGCCGCAGCCGAGCTCGCCGCCGTCGACTCCGGCCACCCCAGGCCCAGCCACGGCCACCGCCCGACGCGCCATCGAGCTAGCTTTCCAACGCACCTAGCCGCACGCCGTTTGGAGCACCACAGAGGAAACCCGGGGCACATGTACGCCGCGGACCTCGCCGGCGACTAACCGCCGGCGGGTTTGACTTGTTCGACCTGGGGTTTGACCCCCCCAGAGTCACTGACGCGTGGGCCCCATCGCCAAGGTGGTTAGCATAGTGCTAATCACTGTTAATTAACCCCCCTGACACTGACCAGTGGGCCCCAGCGCCACTAATTCTTAATTAGGATTAAACTAACCTCTGTTAAACCCCCCTGTCACTGACGTGTGGACCCCACACGTCAGGTTTGACCCCAGCGAGCCGCAGTTGACCGCTGACGTCGTGCTGACGTCATGCTGGCGCAATATATATATTTTTGGATTTAAATTAAATCAGGAAATTCCAGAATATAATTTAAACTTCAAAAATTCATAACTTTTATTCTGTAACTCCAAATCAGACAAATTATATATGAAAAATGATCAGAAAAATCCAATCTATCCATCTGTACTATTTTCATGCATGATCAAACAAGTTAAATTGATGTTTAAAGAAGAACAAGGAAAAGCACCTTAAAAGGCCATGTTTGAGTTTGAAATTTGAATCTTTGATTCAAATTGGTTCAAACCCTTCTGGTTTTAGTTGCATTAGCCCAACACACTCATATTACCATGTTTCATGCATGCATCATATTGTTGCACATTGTTTGGTGATGGTTGTGTATCGGTGTCCTTTGCGACAGGTTCTGCCTCCGAGGAGTACCGTGATTACCCTAACGAAGAACCGTATCAGTGCATCGAACCATCAGGCAAGCAACCAACCATTTGATCATATCGATACAAACCCATGCTCTCGCTCCTGCTCTCTTTTACTGCATTAAGACAATGCGTTTCAAACTGCTATGTGCTACGGTAGTTGAACCCATTTCCTCTGCATGACCTGTCATTGCCACAGTAACTAGATGAAACCCACTAGCATGTGTAGGAGTTGATTGAGCCATATGTATGTGTTGTTCCTACCTTGCTATGCCTGCTATGCCTAGAGTCGTGTCAGGTCTGGTTCATCTGGGTGATGGGCTAGAGTGAAATGGTTATGTCGGTAATGAGAGTGGTGTGGTGAACCCGATTTGGTAAAGGTATCGATGAGAGGCCATGTAGGAGTACATGGTGGGTTGTTTCATTGAAGCCGACCTTAAGCACTGAGATCTGTATGTGCGATTTAAGATACTACTACTACCATGCATTGGGCCCTGAAATATGACCCCGCTCGACTTCTTATTCACCCTAGCTCTCTGTCCAGGAGTTGCAAGTAGTTTCTGGTGTTTGTAGCCTACTGGAGGCCGTGGACAGCGCTGACCGTAGGGGTGGGCTGTGATGCGGTAGGTACGTGGCCGGGTGTACCGAATACCCGTTAGGTATCTCGGGAACCCTGTTCACATCGTTCGGGGCCGTATGGGAAACCTCGGTCGGACTCCCTGCAGATGGAACCTGGATAGGCGATAAACCTGGACTAGAGGCTTAAGTGTTTAGGTAGGTCGTGGTCTACACCCACGTCGGCTTTCGCTTGAAGTCTGCCGAGCACATGTCGTGTGCAGACGCTAAGTGGTGGAAACATGTATGAAGAAGTACACCCCTGCAGGGTTATCATGATCTATTCGAATAGCCGCGTCCGCGGTAAAGGACTACTTGGTTGCCTATACAGTTCATAGACAAGTAAATGGAAACTACTAAAAGCCTCAAGATAAGTGTGAGTGCCGAGGAGGGCTCTTCCGTAGGAAGACGGAGGCGGATCCTCGGTAGTGTATTGAAGTGGTGAGTAGTGGACTCTTGTGCGCAAAACCATTTGAAGTTGAAGTATCGTAGGATAGTCTAGCCAAGAGTCAAAGCTAGCTTGCTGCAATAACTCCACCAACCCTTCTTGACAATGTGCATGTATGTAGGATCTGATGTAAGTCTTGCTGAGTACCTTTGTACTCATGTTGCTATAATTTACATTTTTTCAGAAGACGCTGCAACCCCTTCTGATGGGTTCTATGTAGACGTTGACATCAACGAGTAGGCTAAAGGCCCAGGTGGTGACCCTGAGCTTGTGAAGGACCACGTAGTATAGCTAGGCTTTCCAAGCCTCTTTTATCTTACTAGTTGTCTGTACTCAGACAAGTTACTTCCGCTGTTGGTTTGTATGACTGTATGACTTGAATGTTGGGTCGTGAGACCCGTACCTTTGTGTATGTTATGTAAGGCTCCCTGAGCCTTAAATAAAGTACTTGTGTCGTAGAGTCATGTTGTGATGCTTCGTTGTATTTGCACATATCGAGCATATTGTGTGTATGATTGAAATGCTTGGTATGTGTGGGATCTGACTACCTAGTTGTTTATCTTTAGTAGCCTCTCTTACCGGGAAATGTCTCCTAGTGTTACCGCTGAGCCATGGTAGCTTGCTACTGCTCTGGAACACTTAGGCCGGCCGGCATGTGTCCTTCTTCGTTCCTGTGTCTGTCCCTTCGGGGAAATGTCACGCATTGAGTACCGGAGTCCTGTTAGCCCGCTACAGCCCGGTTTACCGGAGTCCTGCTAGCCCAGTGCTACAGCCCGGACCCACTTGCTGATGACCGACACGTTCGAAGCTGGGTCATGGATGCCTGTCCCTGTAAGTCTGTGCCACTTTGGGTTTACGACTAGTCATGTCAGCCTGGGCTCCTTATCACATGGATGCTAGCGACACTATCATATACGTGAGCCAAAAGGCGCAAACGGTCCCGGGCAAAGGTAAGGCGACACCCGTGGGGATACCGTGCGTGAGGCCGCAAAGTGATATGAGGTGTTACCGGCTAGATCGATGTGACATCGAGTCGGGGTCCTGACAGGGGTAACATGTCGTATGTGATCATACCAGCACTAAAGCACCGGATCCCATCAGAACTCCGAAGTTAAGCGTGCTTAGGCGAGATTAGTACTAGGATGGGTGACCTCTTGGCAAGTCCTCGTGTTGCATTCACTTTTTAATTTTTTTGCGCCGCTTGCAAAACAAAACGCACGTGTAAGTAATATATTTACCGTGTTTTATTATTTTGCACGATTGCGGTAAGTTATAGCTGGGTGCTCACGATTCACGCGTCTAGTGGCGGCGTTGTGTCTTGGCAAGCGTGCACTCATGCAGTTGAGAGGGAGGGGTGGAAACCGCGGTAAACTCGTCTCCGTAGCTGAGAGGGAGCGGCCAAAGCAATGTACAAACGTCTTTGTAGTGGAGCTGGGAGGGGCAAGGATAAGGGATGAAGACGGGGGTAACATGTCCGATGTGATCATACCAGCACTAAAGCAACGGATCCCATCAGAACTTCGAAGTTAAGCGTGCTTGGGTGAGAGTAGTACTAGGATGGGTGACCTCCTGGGAAGTCCTCGTGTTGTATTCCCTTTTTTATTTTTTTTGTGCCGCTTGCAAAACAAAACGCACGTGTAAGTAATATATTTACCGTGTTTTATTATTTTGCATGATTCCGGTAAGTTATAGCTGGGTGCTCACGATTCATGCGTCTAGCGGCGGCGTTGTGGCGCGGCAAGCGTGCACTGGTGCGGTTGAGAGGGAGGGGTGGAAACCGCGGTAAACTCGTCTTCGTAGTTGAGAGGGAGCGGCCAAAGCAATGTACAATCGTCTTTGTAGTGGAGCTAAGAGGGGCAAGGATAAGGGACGAAGACGGGGGTAACATGTCGGATGCGATCATACCAGCACTAAAGCACCGGATCCCATCAGAACTCCGAAGTTAAGCGTACTTGGGTGATAGTAGTACTAGGATGGGTTACCTCCTGGGAAGTCCTCGTGTTGCATTCCCTTTTTTATTTTTTTGCGCCGCTTGCAAAACAAAACGCATGTCTAACTAATATATTTACCGTGTTTTATTTTTTTGCACGATTGCGGAAAGTTATAGCTGGGTGCTCACGATTCATGCGTCTAGCGGCGGCGTTGTGGCGCGGCAAGCGTGCACTGGTGCGGTTGAGAGGGAGGGGTGGAAACCGCGGTAAACTCGTCTCTGTAGTTGAGAGGGAGCGGCCAAAGCAATGTACAATCGTCTTTGTAGTGGACCTGAGAGGGGCAAGGATAAGGGACGAAGACGGGGGTAACATGTCAGATGCGATCATACCAGCACCAAAGCACCGGATCCCATCAGAACTCCGAAGTTAAGCGTACTTGGGCGATAGTAGTACTAGGATGGGTTACCTCCTGGGAAGTCCTCGTGTTGCATTCCCTTTTTAATTTTTTTGCGCCGCTTGCAAAACAAAACGCACGTCTAAGTATTATATTTACCGTGTTTTATTATTTTGCACGATTGCGGAAAGTTATAGCTGGGTCTCAGAATACACGCGTCTAGCGGCGGCGTTGTGACACGACAAGCGTTCACTAGTGCGGTTGAGAGGGAGGGGTGGAAACCGCGGTAAACTCGTCTCCGTAGTTGACAGGAAGCGGCCAAAGCAATGTACAATCATATTTGTAGTGGAGCTGGGAGGGGCAAGGATATGGGACGAAGACGGGGGTAACATGTCGGATGCGATCATACCAGCCATTGTTGAGGAAATCGTTAACTAGCAACTGCTCGGTTGGCTTGCGAGTAGGGGATTCATAGGCTAATCGGCAAGTTAATCGGCCATTTAATCAATTAATCGGACGATTTATTGGTTTATCGGCTACTCGGTGACCCTACGAGTAGGGGTTAATCGGCAAGTTAACTGGTTAATCGGACGAATTCTTGAACAAGGATACCAGCACTAAAGCACCGGATCCCATCAGAACTCCGAAGTTAAGCATGCTTGGGCGAGAGTAGTACTAGGATGGGTGACCTCCTGGGAAGTCCTCGTGTTGCATTCCCTTTTTAATTTTTTGCGCCGCTTGCAAAACAAAACACACGTGTAAGTAATATATTTACTGTATTTTATTATTTTGCACGATTGCGGTAAGTTATAGCTAGGTGCTCACGATTCACGCGTCTAGCGGCGGCGTTGTGGCTTGGCAAGCGTGCACTGGTGCAGTTGAGAGGGAGGGGTGGAAACCGCGGTAAACTCGTCTCCGTAGTTGAGAGGGAGCGGCCAAAGCAATGTACAATCGTCTTTGTAGTGGAGCTGGAGGGGCAAGGACAAGGAACGAAGACGGGGTAACATGTCCGATGTGATCATACCAGCACTAAAGCAACGGATCCCATCAAAACTCCAAAGTTAAGCATGCTTGGGCGAGAGTAGTACTAGGATGGATGACCTCCTGGGCTGTCCTCGTGTTGCATTCCCTTTTTAATTTTTTTTGCGCCGCTTGCTAAACAAAACGCACGTGTAAGTAATATATTTACCGTGTTTTATTATTTTGCACGATTGCGGTAAGTTATAGCTGGGTGCTCACGATTCACGAGTCTAGCAGCGACATTGTGGGACGGCAAGCGTGCACTGGTGCGGTTGAGAGGGAGGGGTGGAAACCGCGGTAAAATCGTCTCCATAGTTGAGAGGGAGCGGCCAAAGCAATGTACAACCGTCTTTGTAGTGGAGCTAGGAGGGGCAAGGATAAGGGACGAAGACGGGGGTAACATGTCGGATGCGATCATACCAGCACTAAAGCACCGGATCCCATCAGAAGTCTGAAGTTAAGCGTATTTGGGCGAGAGTAGTAGTAGGATGGGTGACCTCCTGGGAAGTACTCGTGTTGCATTCCCTTTTTAATTTTTTTGCGCCGCTTGCAAAACAAAACGCACGTCTAAGTAATATATTTACCGTGTTTTATTATTTTGCACGATTGCGGTAAGTTATAGCTGGGTGCTCACGATTCACGCGTCTAGCGGCGGCGTTGTGGCGCGGCAAGCATGCACTGGTGTGCTTGAGAGTGAGGGGTGGAAACCGCGGTAAACTTGTCTCCATAGTTGAGAGGGAGCAGCCAAAGCAATGTACAATCGTTTTTGTAGTGGAGCTGGGAGGGGCAACGGTAAGGGACGAAGATGGGGGTAACATGTCGGATGCGATCATACCAGCACTAAAGCACCGGATCCCATCAGAACTCCGAAGTTAAGCATGCTTGGGCGAGAGTAGTCCTAGGATGGGTGACCTCCTGGGAAGTCCTCGTGTTGCATTCCCTTTTTAATTTTTTTGCGCTGCTTGCAAAACAAAACGCACGTGTAAGTAATATGTTTACCGTGTTTTATTATTTTGCTCGATTGCGGTAAGTTATAGCTGGGTGCTCACGATTCACGCGTCTAGCGGCGGCGTTGTGGCTTGGCAAGCGTGCACTGGTGCAGTTGAGAGGGAGGGGTGGAAACCACGGTAAACTCTTCTCCGTAGTTGAGAGGGAGCGGCCAAAGAAATGTACAATCGTCTTTGTAGTGGAGCTGGGAGGGGCGAGGACAAGGGACGAAGACGGGGGTAACATGTCTGATGTGATCATACCAGCACTAAACCAACGGATCCCATCAAACTCCAAAGTTAAGCGTGCTTGGGTGAGAGTAGTACTAGGATGGGTGACCTCCTGGGAAGTCCTCGTGTTGCATTCCTTTTTTAATTTTTTTTGCGCCGTTTGCAAAACAAAACACACGTGTAAGTAATATATTTACCGTGTTTTATTATTTTGCACGATTGCGGTAAGTTATAGCTGGGTGCTCACGATTCACGCGTCTAGCGGCGGCGTTGTGGCGCGGCAAGCGTGCACTGGTGCGGTTGAGAGGGAGGGGTGGAAACCGCGGTAAACTCTTCTCCGTAGTTGAGAGGGAGCGGCCAAAGCAATGTACAATCGTCTTTGTAGTGGGGCTGGGAGGGGCAAGGATAATGGACGACGACGGGGGTAACATCAAGGATGCGATCATACCAGCACTAAAGCACCGGATCCCATCAGAACTCTGAACTTAAGTGTGCTTGGGCGAGAGTAGTACTAGGATGGGTGACCTCCTGGGAAGTCCTCGTGTTGCATTCCCTTTTTAATTTTTTCGCGCCGCTTGCAAAACAAAACGCATGTGTAAGTAATATATTTACCGTGTTTTATTATTTTGCACGATTGCGGTAAGTTATTGCTGGGTGCTCACGATTCACGAGTCTAGCGGCGGCGTTTTGGCGCGGCAAGCGTGCACTAGTGCGGTTGAGAGGGAGGGGTGGAAACCGCGGTAAACTCGTCTCCGTAGTTGAGAGGGAGCGGCCAACGCAATGTACAAGGATAAGGGACGAAGCTGGGGGTAACATGTTGGATGCGATCATACCAGCACTAAAGCAATGGATCCCATCAGAAGTCCGAAGATAAGCGTGCTTGGGCAATAGTATTACTAGGATGGGTGACCTCCTGGGAAGTCCTCGTGTTGCATTCCCTTTTAATTTTTTTGCGCCGCTTGCAAAACAAAACGCACGTGTAAGTAATATATTTACCGTGTTTTATTATTTTGCACGATTGCGGTAAGTTATAGCTGGGTGCTCACGATTCACGCGTGTAGTGGCGGCGTTGTGTCTTGGCAAGCGTGCACTCATGCAGTTGAGAGGGAGGGGTGGAAACCGCGGTAAACTCGTCTCCGTAGCTGAGAGGGAGCGGCCAAAGCAATGTACAAACGTCTTTGTAGTGGAGCTGGGAGGGGCAAGGATAAGGGATGAAGACGGGGGTAACATGTCCGATGTGATCATACCAGCACTAAAGCAACGGATCCCATCAGAACTCCGAAGTTAAGCGTGCTTGGGTGAGAGTAGTACTAGGATGGGTGACCTCCTGGGAAGTCCTCGTGTTGTATTCCCTTTTTTATTTTTTTGTGCCGCTTGCAAAACAAAACGCACGTGTAAGTAATATATTTACCGTGTTTTATTATTTTGCACGATTCCGGTAAGTTATAGCTGGGTGCTCATGATTCATGCGTCTAGCGGCGGTGTTGTGGCGCGGCAAGCGTGCACTGGTGCGGTTGAGAGGGAGGGGTGGAAACCGCGGTAAACTCGTCTTCGTAGTTGAGAGGGAGTGGCCAAAGCAATGTACAATCGTCTTTGTAGTGGACCTAAGAGGGGCAAGGATAAGGGACGAAGACGGGGGTAACATGTCGGATGCGATCATACCAGCACTAAAGCACCGGATCCCATCAGAACTCCGAAGTTAAGCGTACTTGGGTGATAGTAGTACTAGGATGGCTTACCTCCTGGGAAGTCCTCGTGTTGCATTCCCTTTTTTATTTTTTTGCGCCGCTTGCAAAACAAAACGCATGTCTAAGTAATATATTTACCGTGTTTTATTTTTTTGCACGATTGCGGAAAGTTATAGCTGGGTGCTCACGATTCATGCGTCTAGCGGCGGCGTTGTGGCACGGCAAGCGTGCACTGGTGCGGTTGAGAGGGAGGGGTGGAAACCGCGGTAAACTCGTCTCTGTAGTTGAGAGGGAGCGGCCAAAGCAATGTACAATCGTCTTTGTAGTGGACCTGAGAGGGGCAAGGATAAGGGACGAAGACGGGGGTAACATGTCAGATGCGATCATACCAGCACCAAAGCACCGGATCCCATCAGAACTCCGAAGTTAAGCGTACTTGGGCGATAGTAGTACTAGGATGGGTTACCTCCTGGGAAGTCCTCGTGTTGCATTCCCTTTTTAATTTTTTTGCGCCGCTTGCAAAACAAAACGCACGTCTAAGTAATATATTTACCGTGTTTTATTATTTTGCATGATTGCGGAAAGTTATAGCTGGGTCTCAGAATACACGCGTCTAGCGGCGGCGTTGTGGCACGACAAGCGTGCACTAGTGCGGTTGAGAGGGAGGGGTGGAAACCGCGGTAAACTCGTCTCCGTAGTTGACAGGAAGCGGCCAAAGCAATGTACAATCATATTTGTAGTGGAGCTGGGAGGGGCAAGGATATGGGACGAAGACGGGGGTAACATGTCGGATGCGATCATACCAGCCATTGTTGAGGAAATCGTTAACTAGCAACTGCTCGGTTGGCTTGCGAGTAGGGGATTCATAGGCTAATCGGCAAGTTAATCGGCCATTTAATCAATTAATCGGACGATTTATTGGTTTATCGGCTACACGGTGACCCTACGAGTAGGGGTTAATCGGCAAGTTAACTGGTTAATCGGACGAATTCTTGAACAAGGATACCAGCACTAAAGCACCGGATCCCATCAGAACTCCGAAGTTAAGCATGCTTGGGCGAGAGTAGTACTAGGATGGGTGACCTCCTGGGAAGTCCTCGTGTTGCATTCCCTTTTTAATTTTTTGCGCCGCTTGCAAAACAAAACACACGTGTAAGTAATATATTTACTGTATTTTATTATTTTGCACGATTGCGGTAAGTTATAGCTAGGTGCTCACGATTCACGCGTCTAGCGGCGGCGTTGTGGCTTGGCAAGCGTGCACTGGTGCAGTTGAGAGGGAGGGGTGGAAACCGCGGTAAACTCGTCTCCGTCGTTGAGAGGGAGCGGCCAAAGCAATGTACAATCGTCTTTGTAGTGGAGCTGGAGGGGCAAGGACAAGGAACGAAGACGGGGTAACATGTCCGATGTGATCATAACAGCACTAAAGCAACGGATCCCATCAAAACTCCAAAGTTAAGCATGCTTGGGCGAGAGTAGTACTAGGATGGATGACCTCCTGGGCAGTCCTCGTGTTGCATTCCCTTTTTAATTTTTTTTGCGCCGCTTGCTAAACAAAACGCACGTGTAAGTAATATATTTACCGTGTTTTATTATTTTGCACGATTGCGGTAAGTTATAGCTGGGTGCTCACGATTCACGAGTCTAGCAGCGACGTTGTGGGATGGCAAGCGTGCACTGGTGCGGTTGAGAGGGAGGGGTGGAAACCGCGGTAAAATCGTCTCCATAGTTGAGAGGGAGCGGCCAAAGCAATGTACAACCGTCTTTGTAGTGGAGCTGGGAGGGGCAAGGATAAGGGACGAAGACGGGGGTAACATGTCGGATGCGATCATACCAGCACTAAAGCACCGGATCCCATCAGAATTCTGAAGTTAAGCGTATTTGGGCGAGAGTAGTAGTAGGATGGGTGACCTCCTGGGAAGTACTCGTGTTGCATTCCCTTTTTAATTTTTTTGCGCCGCTTGCAAAACAAAACGCACGTGTAAGTAATATATTTACCGTGTTTTATTATTTTGCACGATTGCGGTAAGTTATAGCTGGGTGCTCACGATTCACGCGTCTAGCGGCGGCGTTGTGGCGCGGCAAGCATGCACTGGTGTGCTTGAGAGTGAGGGGTGGAAACCGCGGTAAACTTGTCTCCATAGTTGAGAGGGAGCGGCCAAAGCAATGTACAATCGTTTTTGTAGTGGAGCTGGGAGGGGCAACGGTAAGGGACGAAGATGGGGGTAACATGTCGGATGCGATCATACCAGCACTAAAGCACCGGATCCCATCAGAACTCCTAAGTTAAGCATGCTTGGGCGAGAGTAGTCCTAGGATGGGTGACCTCCTGGGAAATCCTCGTGTTGCATTCCCTTTTTAATTTTTTTGCGCTGCTTGCAAAACAAAACGCACGTGTAAGTAATATGTTTACCGTGTTTTATTATTTTGCTCGATTGCGGTAAGTTATAGCTGGGTGCTCACGATTCACGCGTCTAGCGGCGGCATTGTGGCTTGGCAAGCGTGCACTGGTGCAGTTGAGAGGGAGGGGTGGAAACCGCGGTAAACTCTTCTCCGTAGTTGAGAGGGAGCGGCCAAAGAAATGTACAATCGTCTTTGTAGTGGAGCTGGGAGGGGCGAGGACAAGGGACGAAGACGGGGGTAACATGTCTGATGTGATCATACCAGCACTAAACCAACGGATCCCATCAAACTCCGAAGTTAAGCGTGCTTGGGTGAGAGTAGTACTAGGATGGGTGACCTCCTGGGCAGTCCTCGTGTTGCATTCCCTTTTTAATTTTTTTGCGCCGCTTGCAAAACAAAACGCACGTGTAAGTAATATATTTACCGTGTTTTATTATTTTTCACGATTGCGGTAAGTTATAGTTGGGTGCTCATGATTCACGAGTCTAGCGGCAGCGTTGTGGCGAGGCAAGCGTGCACTGGTGCGGTTGAGAGGGAGGGGTTGAAACCGCGGTAAACTCGTCTCCGTAGTTGAGAGGGAGCGGTCAAAGCAATGTACAATAATCTTTGTAGTGGAGCTGGGAGGGGCAAGGATAAGGGACGAAGATGGGGGTAACATGTCGGATGCGATCATACCAGCACTAAAGCACCGGATCCCATCAGAACTCCGAAGTTAAGCGTGCTTGGGCGAGAGTAGTACTAGGATTGGTGACCTCCTGGGAAGTCCTCGTGTTGCATTCCCTTTTTAATTTTTTTGCGCCGCTTGCAAAACAAAACACACGTGTAAGTAATATATTTACTGTGTTTTATTATTTTGCACGATTGCGGTAAGTTATAGCTGGGTGCCCACGATTCACGCGTCTAGCGGCGGCGTTGTGGCGCGGCAAGCGTGCACTAGTGCGGTTGAGAGGGAGGGGTGGAAACCGCGGTAAACTCGTCTCCGTAGTTGAGAGGGAGCGGCCAAAGCAATGTACAATCGTCTTTGTAGTGGACCTGGGAGGGGCCAGGATAAGGGATGAAGACGGGGGTAACATGTCGAATGCGATCATACCAGCACTAAAGCACCGGAGCCCATCAGAACTCCGAAGTTAAGCGTGCTTGGGCGAGAGTAGTACTAGGATGGGTTACCTCCTAGGAAGTCCTCGTGTTGCATTCCCTTTTTAATTTTTTTTGCGCCACTTGCAAAACAAAACGCACGTGTAAATAATATATTTACCGTGTTTTATTATTTTGCACGATTGCGGTGAGTTATAGCTAGGTGCTCACGATTCACGAGTCTAGAGGCAGCGTTGTGGCGCGGTAAGCGTGCACTGGTGCGGTTGAGAAGGAGGGGTGGAAACCGCGTTAAACTCGTCCCCGTAGTTGAGAGGGAGCGGCCAAAGCAATGTACAATCGTCTTTGTAGTGGAGCTTGGAGGGGCAAGGATAAGGGACGAAGACGGGGGTAACATGTCGGATGCGATCATACCAGCACTAAAGCACCGGATCCCATCAGAACTCTGAAGTTAAGCCTGCTTGGGCGAGAGTAGTACTAGGATGGGTGACCTCCTGGGAAGTCCTCGTGTTGCATTCCTTTTTTAATTTTTTTTGCGCCGCTTGCAAAACAAAACACACTTGTAAGTAATATATTTACCGTGTTTTATTATTTTGCACGATTGCGGTAAGTTATAGCTGGGTGCTCACGATTCACGCGTCTAGCGGCGGCGTTGTGGCGCGGCAAGCGTGCACTGGTGCGGTTGAGAGGGAGGGGTGGAAACCGCGGTAAACTCTTCTCCGTAGTTGAGAGGGAGCGGCCAAAGCAATGTACAATCGTCTTTGTAGTGGAGCTGGGAGGGGCAAGGATAATGGACGACGACGGGGGTAACATCAAGGATGCGATCATACCAGCACTAAAGCACCGGATCCCATCAGAACTCTGAACTTAAGTGTGCTTGGGCGAGAGTAGTACTAGGATGGGTGACCTCCTGGGAAGTCCTCGTGTTGCATTCCCTTTTTAATTTTTTCGCGCCGCTTGCAAAACAAAACGCATGTGTAAGTAATATATTTACCGTGTTTTATTATTTTGCACGATTGCGGTAAGTTATTGTTGGGTGCTCACGATTCACGAGTCTAGCGGCGGCGTTTTGGCGCGGCAAGCGTGCACTAGTGCGGTTGAGAGGGAGGGGTGGAAACCGCGGTAAACTCGTCTCCGTAGTTGAGAGGGAGCGGCCAACACAATGTACAAGGATAAGGGACGAAGCTGGGGGTAACATGTTGGATGCGATCAAACCAGCACTAAAGCAATGGATCCCATCAGAAGTCCGAAGATAAGCGTGCTTGGGCAATAGTATTACTAGGATGGGTGACCTCCTGGGAAGTCCTCGTGTTGCATTCCCTTTTAATTTTTTTTGCGCCGCTTGCAAAACAAAACGCACGTGTAAGTAATATTTTTACCGTGTTTTATTATTTTGCATGATTGCGGTAAGTTATAGCTGGGTGCTCATGATTCACGAGTCTAGTGGCGGCGTTGTGGCGCGGCAAGCGTGCACTGTGCGGTTGAGAGGGAGGGGTGGAAACCGCGGTAAACTCGTCTCCGTAGTTGAGAGGGAGCGGCCAAAGCAATGTACAATCGTCTTTGTAGTGGAGCTGGGAGGGGCAAGGATAAGGGACGAAGACGGGGGTAACATGTCGGATGCGATCATACTAGCACTAAAGCATCGGATCCCATCAAAACTCCGAAGTTAAGCGTTCTTGAGCGAGAGTAGTACTAGGATGGGTGACCTCCTGGGAAGTCCTCGTGTTGCATTCCCTTTTTTTTTTGCGCCGCTTGCAAAACAAAACGCACATGTAAGTAATATATTTACCGTATTTTATTATTTTGCACGATTGTGTAAGTTATAGCTGGGTGCTCACGATTCACGCGTCTAGCGGCGGCGTTGTGGCGCGGCAAGCGTGCACTGGTGCGGTTGAGAGGGAGGGGTGGAAACCGCGTCAAACTCGTCTCCGTAGTTGTGAGGGAGCGGCCAAAGCAATGTACAATCGTCTTTGTAGTGGAGCTGGGAGGGGCAAGGATAAGGGACGAAGACGGGGGTAACATGTCGGATGCGATCATACCAGCACTAAAGCACCGGATCCCATCAGACCTCCGAAGTTAAGCGTGCTTGGGCGAGAGTAGTACTAGGATGGGTGACCTCCTGGGAAGTCCTCGTGTTGCATTCCCTTTTTAATTTTTTTGCGCCGCTTGCAAAACAAAGCGCACGTGTAAGTAATATATTTACCATGTTTTATTATTTTGCACGATTGCGGTAAGTTATAGATGGGTGCTCACGATTCACGCATCTAGTGGTGGCGTTGTGGCGCGGCAAGCGTGCATTGGTGCGGTTGAGAGGGAGGGGTGGAAACCGCGGTAAACTCGTCTCCGTAGTTGAGAGGGAGCGGCCAAAGAAATGTACAATCGTCTTTGTAGTGGAGCTAGGAGGGGCAAGGATAAGGGACGAAGACGGGGGTAACATGTCGGATGCGATCATACCAGCACTAAAGCACCGAATTCCATCAGAACTCCAAAGTTAAGCGTGCTTGGGCGAGAGTTGAACTAGGATTGGTGACCTCCTAGGAAGTCCTCGTGTTGCATTCCCTTTTTAATTTTTTTTGCGCCGCTTGCAAAACAAAACGCACGTGTAAGTAATATATTTACCGTGTTTTATTATTTTCCATGAGTGCGGTAAGTTATAGCTGGGTGCTCACGATTCACGCGTCTAGCGGTGGCGTTGTGGCGCGGCAAGCGTGCACTGGTGCGGTTGAGAGGGACGGGTGGAAACCGCGGTAAACTCGTCTCCGTAGTTGAGAGGGAGCGGCCAAAGCAATGTACAATCATCTTTGTAGTGGAGTTGGGAGGGGCAAGGACAAGGGACGAAGACGGGGGTAACATGTCGGGTGCGATCATACCAGCACTATAGCACCGGACCCCATCAGAACTCCGATGTTAAGCGTGCTTGGGCGAGAGTAGTCCTAGGATGGGTGACCTCCTGGGAAGTCCTCGTGTTGCATTCCCTTTTTAATTTTTTTTGCGCCGCTTGCAAAACAAAACACACGTGTAAGTAATATATTTACCGTGTTTTATTATTTTGCACGATTGCGGTAAGTTATAGCTGGGTGCTCACGATTCACGCGTCTAGCGGCGGCGTTGTGGCTTGGCAAGCGTGCACTGGTGCAGTTGAGAGGGAGGGGTGGAAACCGCGGTAAACTCATCTCCGTAGTTGAGAGGGAGCGGCCAAAGCAATGTACAATCATCTTTGTAGTGGAGTTGGGAGGGGCAAGGACAAGGGACGAAGACTGGGGTAACATGTCCGGTGTGATCATACCAGCACTAAAGCAACGGATCCCATAAAAACTCCGAAGTTAAGCGTGCTTGGGCGAGAGTAGTACTAGGATGGGTGACCTCCTGGGAAGTCCTCGTATTGCATTCCCTTTTTAATTTTTTTTGCGCCGCTTGCAAAACAACACGCACGTGTAAGTAATATATTTACCGTGTTTTATTATTTTGCACAATTGCGGTAAGTTATAGTTGGGTGCTCACGATTCACGAGTCTAGCGGCGGCGTTGTGGCGCGGCAAGCATGCACTGGTGCGGTTGAGAGGGAGGGGCGGAAACCGCGGTAAACTCGTCTCCGTAGTTGAGAGGGAGCGGCCAAAGAAATGTACAATCGTCTTTGTAGTGGAGCTGGGAGGGGCAAGGATAAGGGACGAAGACGGGGGTAACATGTCGTATGCAATCATACGAGCACTAAAGCACCGGATCCCATCAGAACTCCGAAGTTAAGCGTGCTTGGGCGAGAGTAGTACTAGGATGGGTGACCTCTTGGGAAGTCCTGGTGTTGCATTCCCTTTTTAATTTTTTTTGCGCCGCTTGCAAAACAAAACACACGTGTAAGTAATATATTTACCATGTTTTATTATTTTGCACGATTGCGGTAAGTTATAGCCGGGGGCTAGGGAATATTCGATCGGTGAACTAAAAGATGATTTCTCACTTGTTTATTTATCCGCCCCCATATGCTTTTTCTGCTTTTTTCGCAGTCCGGACATGCACTTTAGGGCATGCCTCCCAGGGAAAGGAACCCCTAACGGAACTATTCTCTCCGGAAGATGTTTCTTACTAACCATGTAATATAACATAACTAGCTGGGCACTTGTCTGTTAAAGCACTAATGACCCCTACGCCTGGTCTCCATGCATGCCCCGGTTCTTACATAACCGGGAGGGT
Source organism: Triticum aestivum (assembly GCF_018294505.1). Classification (NCBI taxonomy): domain Eukaryota; kingdom Viridiplantae; phylum Streptophyta; class Magnoliopsida; order Poales; family Poaceae; genus Triticum; species Triticum aestivum. Next base: position 47,380,040 of record NC_057795.1, read on the forward strand.
ATTCAGACACACTCCAGACTATTGGGTCCGGAGGTTGAAGCGAAAAGGTCCGCAATGACAAACGATCTACAATCCGGCTAGAAAGCATTTCACATGTCATCTTAAATTACATATTCAATTTGACTGGGTATATTTTTCTTCAATACCATCCAACAGGCTGTCTAATTTACAGTCCTATTGGGAATACTTAGTGGCCAGCTCTACCTGGCCGTACACTAAACTGACAGGGATCTCCTTCCCATCGGGCCCCACAGGTCCGACCTCGGCCATGTGGTTTGGGTCAGCCTTCGTGTACCGCGTCTTCACCATGGCCCAGGCCTCCCTGGCGCCTTGACGGCAGGCCGATATCTTCCATAATCGGAAGCGTCGCCGCGCTCCCTTCAGCCTCTCTACAAGTTCTCCAAGGCCTTCGGGCATGGAGACGGATGGCCACAAGGCTTGGGCGACGCCTTGCATCACCCGCCGAACTCGTTCGTGCAGTTGTGATAGCTCGGGAAGAAGGTCACCCATAGAACCGGGCATTTCCTCCGCAGGCCGACCTATTAGCATACCTACAGACATAGCTCTGTCAATCGACTTCCTCGCCGAACTCTTTTTCGAAGTTCGTTCAAGCACTTACTAAAAATGCCGCGTCGAAGCCGCCGATTCTCCTTTACGGAGTCTGACAGCTGAGCACGAACATCCTTTAGTTCCTTGGCTAGCTGAGTGTTGGCATCTTGGAGCTTATTATTCTCTTGCCTCACCCTCGTAAGAACGCTCTCGCTGGCCTTTAACTGGCACAAGAGTTGTTGCTTGTCCGGATCCACTCCGGCGCCATCTGCACTATTGTTGTCAGATTTGCACACATGCTGCACTTGAGAACATACTTATCTTTCAAAGCATATATTACCAGAGGGGGTCTCCTTGGCCTTCCCTGTTGCGGCTAGTGCGGCCTGAAGTTGGGCTTTGCACTCTTCCAGCTCCTGGGATAGTTAGGTATTCTTTTCCATAAGATCCTGCATAACAAATGATCCTTAAATCAGTTATTCTAACGGTTTCAAGTCTCGGGGTCTACTGACATATATAACCGTCAATTTTTCTCACCCGTATGTCTTTCACATACTGCTCTGTGGCTCTGGCTAGACCATTTTGAGCGACACGGAGGTACGCATCTCCGGTATTAAAGGCATCCAATGCCTCTGGGGGAAAACAAGCGTCATGAAGAACAGTCCGGCGATGCATGTGGTTCATGGCACTCTCCACCTCGGAATTGGTGGCAGAAAGCATGTTCGCATCCTCTGTCGGAGGAGCATCCGGTGCGCGCCCCGTGTTCGCCTCCGCTTCCGGACCCGGCCTTGAAGCTTGGCCGGTGGATATAGTCCGGCGAGCGCTCTTCTTCCTGAAGAGAGCATGAGCGTTAGTATGCCTTGAGGGCATAAACCCTGGGAATTAAATTGCACGTTGTACCGTTGGGCCGACGTCTCGATCCGGTCCGCACTTCTTTTCAGTCCGCTGGGCCTCGATGCCCCTTGTTGGCTAGCCACCGCGGGCTCGGTCCTCCGCCTCAAGGACTTCCCATGCAAAAAACGCCATTGGTACACGGTGATAAAAAATAAGCACGGATGGATCCTCTTGAAAGTACTGGGACTTCTGTCTAGGTTGCCTTTGAGGCTGGAAGTAGTCCGGGATAATCGGCCGTAATGGCCACTAAGGTGTTGTCCTTACTCAATTGATGAAACACCCCATCAATTAGCTCTACAGAAAAGTCCGGGTCCTCTTGGGAGTCCGGATCGAGGGACCGTTCCGGGTCCTCGGGTTGTGGAGGAGGGCTGTTTATCTCCTTTACAGCCTGGCGTAGCTCCTGTGTTGGAATTATCAGACTAAATACTTAACTATGGGAATATGAGACGGATGGACAAGTTAAAGTGTCCGCTTACCCAGCTCGGAGGATTGTACATAGAAAATCCGCCCCGTGGGTTGACGCGGAGGAATTCCTCCTCTTCTCCCTTGTACAAAGCGGACAAGATCTCTATTAGAGCGGCAGCTGATTCCGGCCCTTTACGGCCGTACCAGGTGGCTCGTCCTCCCCGTTGAAATCCCACATGGGGTGGCCTCTATATTGAAGCGGCTGCACCCCCCGCATAATGCATGTGGCCATGACCTCGATCATGGTCAGTCCGGAATGAGCTAACAACCTTATCCGGTTCATCAGGTAAAGGACGTCCCTGTCATTTTCTTTCTGATGGCTCCGTGGGCGCCAGCTTAGGCGCTTCTTCAAAGGAGAATTATTGAACTCAGGGGGGCCAATCCGAACAGGGTCTGGCAGGGGGACATCTTCTATATAAAACCATTCTGAAGGCCAATCTTCGGACGTCTTCTTTGGGGTTCCGGATAGATATCCGGTCCCGGCGATGCGCCATAGTTTGGCTCCGCCCACTTGATATATCGACCCCTCTTGAGAGCAGGGCACAAGGCAGAACAACTTCCTCCACAACGCGAAATGAGCCTCGATGCCCAAAAACAGCTCGCAAAGGGCTACGAAGCCCGAAATATGCAATATGGAGGCAGGCGTAAGGTTGTGCAACTGGAGGCCGTAGAACTCCAGGAGCCCCCGGAGAAACGGATGAATTGGAAATGCGAGCCCTCTTATGAAATAAGGGACAAGGCATACCCGCTCTCCTTTGGAGGGATTAGGGACGCTCTCCGCTTGCTCTCCACCATTATAGGTGGCAAGCCCGGCTCGAACCGGGACCATGTAGGCTGGGGAGAGAAACCCCTTGGCTTGGAGCTCCACTAGCTCGCTGTGCGGGACGGAGCATCTCTCCCAATCTCCAGGCTAAGGGCTGGGGGCGCGAGAGGAGGAGTTGCGTCGACTGGCCATGATGGAATGGATCTCTGTCAAATGTGCTCCGATGAATGCTCGCGGAGGGAAGATGGTGTGGTTTGGATATAAATCCCTGTCTCTTTTATAAGCGGCTCATTTGTGCAGCTAGGGGGTACATGAAAAAACACCCTGGCTTTTCGCATTCGTTTGACACGTGGAAGATGGCCATTATTGGGCGCCGAAGCCAAGAAGCGCAACATTCACCAGAAGCCGAACATTATTCAGCTGGTATATGGAATTTGGAGAAGAACCCGCCTTGCAATGCCGAAGACAAATCTATGCGCCGGACTCATTGTCATTGAAGCCTGGTTCGGGGGCTACTGAGGGAGTCCCGGATTAGGGGGTGTCCGAATGGCCGGACTATGATCGTTGGCCGGACTCCCGGACTATGAAGATACAAGATTGAAGACTTTGTCCCGTGTCCAGATGGGACTTTCCTTGGCGTGGAAGGCAAGCTTGGCGATCCGGATATGTAGATCTCCTCCCATTGTAACCGACTCTGTGTAACCCTAGCCCTCTCCGGTGTCTATATAAACCGGAGGGTTTTAGCCCGTAGGACGAACAACATTCATACCATAGGCTAGCTTCTAGGGTTTAGCCTCTCTGATCTCGTGGTAGATCTACTCTTGTACTACCCATATCATCAATATTAATCAAGCAGGAGTAGGGTTTTACCTCCATCGAGAGGGCCCGAACCTGGGTAAAAACATCGTGTCCCTTGTCTCCTGTTACCATCCGCCTAGACGCACAGTTTAGGACCCCCTACTCGAGATCTGCCGGTTTTCACACTGACAACGGGTCTTTCAACCAAGTTTAGAGGCAAGCATGTGGGGCCAGTGCTATGATGTGTCGCGTCAACTCGTACAATGAGGAGAAGCTTGATTTTACTACTACACACCTTCTCCCTCGCCCATGCACGTGGTTGCTCGCAAACAAGGACAGGCTTTTGCTTATGGTACTTCTACAACAAGCTATCTCTCCCGCTCGCGGTGGACGGACATGGAGCAGTGGATTCGACATTGTAGAAGAAGTAGTAGTAACATCATTGTTCGTCTTCTCGAAGAGGCAAAGAGCCAAGTGCAACCCGAACGTGGCAGTTGCGAACATTGGAGCACCCATATAGCCAGGCTCTTGCATGAGACAAAATTTCTATGTGAGCCCACTATTGTACTAGTACGTACAACTACTTGGTAGTATAGCACTGTAAACTAGAAAGGAGTATTTGCCCTTCTAGAGATTTCAACAAGTGACTAGACTACACCGAGACGGAGTACATATGGAGCAAAATGAGTGAATCTGCACCGTAAATAAATGCGTAGTTCTATTGTTTTCCTCTCCGAGGTGCACAATATTGAGTATACTGACTAGTCTCTTTTTAACACGCAATTACATTTTTTTTGACACAGTACAGACGCAAGCGCTCATATACACATGCATACACTCACCCCTATGAACGCACACACGCACGTCACTATCATCTTGAAATTTATGAAGTCACCATAGGCACCTCATCGTCGACGGGAACGTCTCCTGACATGCGATAGACGCGAGTGGCAGTCACCTCCATAGGTGATTGAATGCCAAGGAGGGAGAGTGTAGCGGTTCCCGAGACGTTGAACGGTCAATGATGCATCCCCAATTACATGCAAAGGGAATTAATTGGAGAAGCAGAATAGAGCCAGCATGATGTGAATGCAACAGAGTTTGGACTCTCATATAAAGGCGCCCCACCACTCCAATCCATCTACTCCCAAGTCTCTGTGCAACACTGCTCACTCCAATCCAAGACCAAGTGACCAGAAGCCACAAGCACCTATGGAGGCAATGGACGCGAGCAACAGTCGGCTGTGCCAAATCATCTAAGGCACTGGCATGCGGCCCCGCACCATGCAACGTTTCTAGACGGTGCTGGCGACCGCCGGCATCTTAGCCCTCGCCGACGCCGGCTTCGCCTCTCGCATGGACGACATGATGGTCAACTCCATACGCAAGTTCGCCGCCGTCAAGAAGCGCGTGGACGACCTTGCCATACTGCTCCAGCCCGTGCGCCCAGGCTCTTCATTGCCTGCCACCCTCATCGGCCTCCATGGTGACGAACTCTTTCAAGCCCTGGTGGCCCTGCAGGTGCCGGAGGTCGCGACGAAGAATGTGCACCTTGAGGCCGCGCTCGCCGCGTAGCGCCTCGCCATGCAAGAAACCGTCGACCTGCACATCTACGTCTACGAGGAAATAGTCTACATATGCCACTACAAGGCAAGCGAGGATAGAAAGATGTTGGCCTTCTTCCAGCGGCTGGAATCTTTGGACGCCATTGTTCAGAAGCATGTCGACCTGGCCACGAAAGCCGCTGCTACTTAGGCGCCGTTCGGTGGGCCGGCGCCCTGAGTCGAGGAGGTGGACGTCGTTGATGGATGCATCTCTTCTTCTTTCCTCCTATAACCAGCAGTCTAGCACTGCATCGCCTCGTGGCCTTAATGTTTTATTAGTATAGTACTCCCTCCGTTCCCAAATATAAGTCTTTCTAAAGACTCCAGCAAGTGACTACTACATACGGAGCAAAATGAGTGAATCTACACTCTAAACTATGTCTACATACATCTGTATGTTGTATTCCATTTGAAATAGTATCTAAAAAGGCTTATATTTAGGAACACAGGGAGTATATGGCATTTTTATTCCAGTCGTAACGTTTTCACTATGAGGTGGGGCCGCAGTTGAGCAAACCCACCCCGCCCACCGGGGGTCGACCGAGTTTAGAATTAGAAGAGAGAAACGAGGGAGGAGAGCTAGCTGTAGCACGGACGCTATTGTCAGATGGGACTCGTGTTGATAGAATAGGATTACTGAGCACTCGTGCCTCTTTTTTTGAGGGAAAAATTAGACGTATGTCTAGTAGTACCACTAGTTGGGTTCATGCGACCTATAGCTCTCATCACTTTAGATATCCTTTTCGAACCGCAACTACGCTTCACAGTACATATTTTTTCATGCATTTAGGCTAGTTGTAATGGGAGTATCATAAGCGGTATCATGCATGCCAACTAGATTTTTCGGATGATGTGGCACAGAATTAAATGAGGAAAGAGAGGATGTAGTATCATATTATGATACCGTATGATATTAAATGATGTACTAATTTGTGTCATGCATGACAATTGAGAAGGCAACCTAAGGTACTAACTTATGATACTACGCATTACGGAAGTAGTATCATACAGTAGTATCATATGCATGATACTAGTATATAATACTACCCATTACAACCAGCCTTATCCTCCTATATGTACTCCTATGCTATTTCCACATGCTCCCATTCGCCGACATGTGGGACATAGAGCATCTGGGTCGTAGTGCATGCACGACTCGGAGCATAGGCCGGGGTACTTTACATTTCAGACCTCACGGATTACATGCAAACCCCCTGCAGAAGAATAAATAAATGAATGAATTACTACATGAAACCGGATTATTTTCGTAGACGGCAGCCGGAGGAGAGAGAGGGTGAGTGGTGCTTGGGCGGGCGGCCCTATGGGGAACAGAGAGGAGTCATGCGAGAGGGGGGGAGCGATCTGGTGTGGGCAGGGGAGATTTTTTTAGTTCTCTTTTACTGGGCCCGAGGGTAACTAACCCAATTAGAACCTCTCCACCTAGCTAGTTTTTTTAGCTGGGTTAGAGCAAACTATCTCGAACTAACCCCTCATGTTTCGATAATTTGAGGCTATTTCAACCCAAACTAGCTCTAACTCAGGGATCCAAACAAAGATGAGTGTTATTGTACATGCTACAGTGTGGACCGTAGCACATTGTTTTTATGGCCATATCACCACATTGTTCTCTACTGCTGGTTCACTGGGCTACCGTGGTTCGCAATGCTGGTTCACTGGGCTGCCGTGGTTCGCACTCCTCCGACCTGAGTAGTAGTAGTACTAGTATATACCGCAGCATTCTTTGCTCCTTCTTACTACTCCGACATGTGGGGGAGCCAGCATCCGGGTCGACGTGTCATGCACCAGATTAGAGCACGGAACGGAAGGGGGGCATCACCCTGGTCGGAGCGCCAGTAATTCATGACTATAGTGAGTGGTCATATCACAAGTCTTTCCAGCAGTAACGCGCCATCAAATCGCACAACCCGACCTTTCCAGCAGTATCTCTACTCTTATAAAAAACAGAGTTAGTGATGATGGTGTGCCTGCCATCCTGCAATATAAGCCGTCCGATTTATATCTGACGGATAGGAAGGAAAAATAGAAATTTTGCAAAAAGATACCCACACCCACTCAACATTTGCAAATAAGGCCTTCCCTCGTTCATCCTTTTCTCCCACAAGATAAACTACTCATACAAATGCATCTTGATGTTCCGTGCAACGCATGGGCATCTTGCTAGTGATTGAGAATCCGCCACTCGCTCACCCTCCTCGCCTCTCTGTCAAACTGCCTACCCAAAAACTGCCGCGCGTACTGCCCGGGAAAAGCCCCGCCCTCAACTTTTAACTACGCGAAAATAGTTCGAGCTTGTTTGTTCTATATAAATACTTACAGTATGTTTATTCACCCGTGGGGTTGTTCAATGAATGGAGGGGCGGGGAGCACAAGTGAACAATACTAGTACTACTACTAGTAGTAAGTAGGAGTCGTACAGTAGTCACCTTAAATACTCCCTCCGTCTAGGTGTGTAAGTCATCTTATGAAAACCAAATAATCCCAAAACACTTAGGCGCGGTGCATTAACTTCTACCTCGTTTCTTGTTTCTTGACATATCAATGAATAAAAGATGAGGGGTGTGCATGCTTTTAATGAGTTGAGACTACAAACACGACATGCAGTGGTTAGTTCATTGCATGCAATGCTATCAATTAGCAAATAAACATTAATGTCTCTCGTTTTCCCCTCCTCCTTGGTCACGGTGCACAACCTAAGATGACTTACTCACCTAGACGGAGGGAGTAGAGAGTTTCTCTTCCTTAATGCCACGTACACAAATTGAAACGCTTGTTGTGGAGAGAAAAAGATATTCACTCCACTATATATATATATGCGGGGGCCTGAGCACTTGCTTTATTAGGGTTGCTCTCTTCATTGTCTCGTACTCTCCAAATATAAACAAGACAGCGGTAGCGACATTTTCTCTCTGCTCACCGTTGGTCACAGATCCGGCCGGATCCCTTCGGTCGGTGTGTGTAGAGGACTAAAAGGTGCATCGTTCACGCGGTAATCACCGCCGAGGGAGGAAACCCACAGCTGTCGTAGGGGCCCGATCCTCTGCCCGTGCCGTTCTCTCCACACGGCGCCAGCTCGGTAGGTCCTCCGACCCTTCATCCTCCCTGCCATGTTATCCATAGATCCGACATGCCACCACCGACATCCCGGCAACCCTCAGGTATAAGTTCTTCGAAAGTGGCCTTGCTCTACTGCCCCAGCTCCCCACGTGTCTGCATGTGCATCTTTTTCTACTCCCATCAGCTCCTCCAAAGCCACCTAAAGTTTTAGTATTATTGGAGGTAAAGCTACTTCATGCATTCAAATCTAGGGATTTGTTCAAACAACGAAGAAAGGGGGGAAAGTTGTAGCATGAATCTAGGACTTGATTCAAAGAGGAAATAATATGGTGAAAGTAGTAGAGACCGGATACCCAACCTGTCTCTTGGCTGAAAAGGGAAATAATGGGAAAACGTAGTACAAACTGGATAAGGAACATATCTATTATTGGTTGAAAAAAGGATAGAAAGTGGCGGCTGGTGGACAAGTCAACATAGTATGCACAGGATTAGATTTGCTGCCCTCACATAGTAAAAGGTCTCTAGGATTTGAATTGCTGCCCTCACATAGTAAAAGGTCTTAAGATTAGATTTGCTGCCCTCACATAGTAAAAGGTCTCCAGGATTAGATTTGCTGCCCTCACATAGTAAAAGGTCTCCAGGATTAGATTTGCTGCCCTCACATAGTACAAGGTCTCCAGGATTAGGTTTGCTGCCCTCACATAGCATGAACAAACTCGGCATCACCACTTTATGCCTCCTTGTAGGTACATTGTGCTGATGCGTCCACTGTCGCATGTCCTTATACCAAACTTTTGCTATTGTTAATGTAAGGGTGCATGTAAAATGAAGCGATCACATTGTTATCTTAGGGACATGTCTAACCAATGTTATTGTTAATCTAATGCCTCCAGTGATAAGATGCAATTAAACTGTGTTACAAATGGCACTCCTGCTGTTTTCCCTAGTATGATAAGTAAGTTGTTCCTTTACGCTGCTGAGTGTCCTGGTGTCCCCACGGTCCCATGCCCTTAAACCAACTCTGTAGCTGCTGTTGATTTACTGCGTCTAGTAAACAAGCAATGCCACCATTAAAGTAATCCCATATTTGAGGAATCTCATTGTTGATCGTAATGCTTCTGGAAACATGAAGCATTGCTAATGTTTTAAAATTTCTACTGTCCTTGCATGATTGCCATGAACATAATTAAGACGCTTCTTTTCATTTTGTATATGTTTGTATATGTTTCATATATTCTTATTGACCAACAACTGTTTACTTTCTATCTTTTTGTGCAGATAGGGATATCCATTTCACCTTGTTGCTATTGTGACCTTTTGGTGAACTGCACAAAACACTTTTTTTGGAATGAGTGTCTTGTGCAGTTCAACTAAAATGTCACATGGGCAACATCTCTCAATTTTGGTGGAACTACACAAAATGGTGATTGGAGTTTCCAAAATCTCCGTCAAGTTCTGCTCATAATCTCGTGCAACATTTTATTAGCCTTTGCAAGATGAGCCATCACTGTCACCACAATGGCACTTTATTTTAGTGGAACTGCACAAAAGGATAAGAAAATTATAGTTGCACCTTACATGAGCCGGATAGCCAACCTTAATGTTCCTCAATTTTAGTGCAAGTACTAAAGAAGAACCTGCCAGCTCACAAGAGCAAGTACTTCTTGCTAGCTGAATGATGTAATCTTTGCTTCATTTCAGGTAAACTGCAGAAACAGGCGCATGAATTGAATCATGAAACTCTAGGCAGGCCTCATCCAAGTGGAGCTGTAGGTTGAGTTCAAGGAGGCCACTATTAAAGTGAAACCATGCTCTTCTTGTTTGTGCTGTGCAAACAGGACTACTCAACTACAGATGTTGTGACGGTCAAGAGCATTCGCCAAGTTCTTCAATTGTATGACATGGCTAGCCAAGATGGATTTAATCCCGATATTCACTTTATCAAAAGGCTCTAATGGGTTGGTTCTGAATCTTGCAAGCTGGGAATCAATGAGATGTGTAGGCATCTTTGTTGTACTTATTATTTGAATCTTATTTGTTGGTTCTGAATCTTGCATGCTGGGAATCAATGAGATGTGTAGGCATCTTTGTTGTACTTATTATTTGGATCTTATTTGTTAGTTCTCAATCTTGCAAGATGGGAATCAATGAGATGTGTAGGCATCTTTGTTGTACTTATTATTTGGATCTTATTTGTTGGTTCTGAATCTTGCAAGCTGGGAAACACGGCATGATGATGCAGAGGACAACAACCATAACAAACAGTTCAAACTTGGTAGTATTATCTTTGTGAGAGTGCGACAAATGTGCTGATCATGTGCGTCCTGAGAATAATAATTCTAATTGTCGTGCATGTTGATCATGTGGTACTGATAGAACGAGCCAATGCATTGGTTGTTTTAAGTATAAATTTCTATTAAAGCTAATTAAATTTAAGTAAAGTGACCACTAACTCCTGTTATTACAGTACCAATACAGACCCGCTCGTGAACCGACGTGTGGCCGGAATAGGTTTCTTAATGGAGGCGTTTGAATGCGCCGAGGGTGCATCTTCTGCTGGGCGTGCAGCGGACGAGGGAGGGGTAGTAACTATTGTCGCTTGTACACACTCAGTTTACTGTTGAATCCAGTTCCCCGAGAGCTAAAAAACAAACTGCTGCCGCAGCTTACACACTCGTTCACTTGAAGAGACTCCAATGGCGATCCGAGAGGTGAGCCTGCTGGATATGGCCTTCAGCAAGGAGTTCCCCTTTGAGTTCGCCGTTCAGTCCTATGGCTGCACCAAGCTGAATGTGATGTACACGAACAATCCGAACTCGGTGAAGCTCTGCCTCGCCGAGTTCAAGCAGTATCTACAGGACGAGAAAGCACAAGGTTGCAGGACTAGACCTTGTGCCCATCCATTCGTCTCCTGACAGGGACCAGCGGATCGCCGTCGCCCAGGTATGTGTGCGGGACGAGGTTCTCATCTACCAGTTCAGTAGGGCCATTAGAGGTTCTGGAGCATTCGCCTGTTTCATCGGCAGCGCCGACTGCACCTTCGCTATGGTGGAGAGAAGGAACAACGCGATGATTCGGCCATCTGGTGCAACAAGCTTGTCGGCATCCAGAAGCAATACAAGATCATCAACAACGGGCAGGAGAAGGACTTCGTGGTTGACCTCACCGAGACCATCATCGACCCCTGATACGCCAACATGAAAGAAGACAACAATACCAAGGACCTGAACACGTGGGAGGTACCTCTGAATCTAGCCTACATAACCTATGCGGCCAAGGACGCATACGCATGCTACGACATGTACAGGCAGATCTTGGACATGAGGGTGTGTCTGCTTCCTGTAACCGACGAGTACATGGACAGCCGCAGCATCATGATCAAGCGTGCCAGGAAGGTCTAGATGTTGTACTTTATCTGTTTATAAGCACCTTTATCATCTGAGTGTTTCATGCATTAGCCTATGTGTCGTAATTATCTGTTTTGTCCGAAATATTTATTTAAGAACCCATTAACTTTACTACTTTTTAGTGGCTATTTGCTTATGTATGTAACTAGTTCACTTGTTCGTTAAAAAAACTAGTTCACTCGGCTACCGTGCTTTGAATCTCCTTCCTCCCAACATATTCCCCTCCTCAGGTGGACCCAACAGTTCCCTGAATTTTCTCCCACTTTCTTTTTCAATGTGAACTGAGTTTTCTCCAAGTACTTTTCCCTACAACCAACTCAACTGTCCCACGTCTAGCCTAAAAAATAATAATACCCCACGTACTATTAACTCATCAAATTTAAATGATATTTTATTTTGTAAGTTGAAAGTTCTTACAAAATAATAATAATTGTTTATATATAACTTGGCAAGTTAACTCCTAGTGATTGCGTACATAAGCTTCCAAAAATTTTACTGACCAATGCAGTAATAGACGTGCAATCATGTGTTTATGTTTTTATAACATTTCTCCGTCTAGCCCAACATGATATTTTCACCCATCCCAGCAAGTCCACGGGTTTCGAGAAAAATGCAAATGGGATTCAAATTCTACCATATATAAATGGGTTGCATATATGCTACATCATTGTTTCACCCAGCCCACCAAATGGACTAAAAAAACAAATGGACTGGCTGACATGTGGGCCAGTAGGTCGTACCCTAAGAAGGCGTTGGATTTACATCCAACGGTCGACATTCTTCTTTAATCTCTCGTCTTCTTCCCCCAGCGCTGCCGGGACCGCCTGCTCCAGCTTTCGGCGTCCAGTGGCGTTGTTTTGCGCTTGTCAGCGAAACGCTACCCCACCGACGGCCAGGCCATCCCTCCACTCCGCACCTTCTATTATTCTCTACCGAGTGTAGGCCCACCCCGCACCCGAATCAGTGAAGTTTCCCACTCCTCTCCGTCTGCGACTCCACTGTCACGTCTTCCCCATCTCCGGGTCGTTCCAGTATGGGCCTCGCCGTCGTCCACCGCCTCGGTGCGCTCGGTGTGGCGTTGTCAACATACGAGAGTCATCGGAAGAGGACTGTATGTGGAAAGGCCGACGGCTGGGACCCATGAGGTCCATGGTTGCAGGCAAGGAAAGTTCCTCCTTATTACGCACTGTACGTGGACTATACGTGGGAAGGGCTTCTGTATTTCGCAAAAAAACGTTCCTCCCGCTGACAGGTCGGACCCACCAGTTATATCTTCGCATGCAAGGAAGTGCCTCCTTATTACACACACAAAAATAAATACCCCCCTGCTAGATGGGACCCACCATAATGGCTGGCTGACTTGTGGGCCTACTAAGTTAACGTTGACTGGGGGCTTTGTCAACTTAGTCAATATGAAGGATTCTAGCTCCAGTGACCGTACGATGTCCATCCAACGACCATAGTGCTTCTTCAACCTCTAGTCTTCTTGCTCCAGCCGCCCAAAGCAGCACTGGTCGTGTCGCGTGCTCCTGCCTCTCGTGGCTGGCTGTGATGCCACGGAGGCCTCACCACCCCCTACTACTCGCACCGCTGGCCCAGGCCATCCCTCTACTCACCCACACCCCCTGTTATTCTACGGCGATGGCAGCCTCACACCGCAGCCGAACCAGTGAACCCTCGTACTCCTCTCCACGTGGGCATCCAGTGTCGCGTCTTCCCCTTCCAAGGCCCCGCCGTCGTCCACCGCCTTGGTGCTCTCGGCGCGGCGTGGTCAATGCGGTCAACGACCGACTTCCATCGGAAGAGTACTGTACGTGGAGAGGCTAACAGCTGGCTCCACGACCACAGCCCAGTTTTTTTGTGATTTTCCAAGTAAGTCACTTTGCCAGGCCTGTTGGGCTGCAAATCTTTCAAGATGAGGAGAGCTTCATTCGGCTGGCCGAGAAACTGGCCTATCAGTAATGAGAAATGGGATGTACATTTTTAAAACACATCAAATCGGCAATTAGTATCAAATTTATTTTCTTTATTTCGAGATTTTAAATTGCATTGATTTTTATGCATGGACAATTTGTTGGATTTATATTGATATACATTTATTTTTAAAATTAGTTTGAATGTGACTCGAAATTTCGGGATTAAAAACAGTTCGGACCGCACCGAGATATGCAAAATTTCGTATAATTTTTTAACCGTGGCCACAATATGGGCTATAATGCTAACAAAAAGAATATGGGCTCCAAAAAAAACCTTAAGAATTAGCAAATGGGCTGTAAATTATTAGAAATAATGGCAGATGGGTTGTATGTTGTTTGCCACAGATTTGAGGCTTTCCTAAAAAAAGGTTGACGCACAAGCAGTGACTGTTGGATTTCCATCCAATGGCCGTCGTGCTTCTTCAATCTCTGCTCTTCCTGCTCCAGCCGCTCAAACAAGCGCCGACGGGACTGCCTGCTCCATCCTCCCTGCGGCTGGCTGTGCTGCCGCGCAGGCCTCACCGCCCCACCGTACTCCCATCGCTAGCCTAGCCATCCCTCTACTCACCCACACCTGCCGTTATTCTCCGGCGACGGCAGACGAACCAGTAAACCCTCGTACAGTCGTACTCCCCTCCGTGTGGGAAACAACTGCCGAGTCTTCCCTGCCTCCGTCTCGTTCCCTTCCTAGGCCTCGCCGTTGTCCACCGCCCTGGTGCTCTCGGCACGACCTGGTCAACATGGTCAACGATCGACATGCATCTGAAGTGGACTGTACGTGGAGAGGCTGACAGCTGGGTCCACAGCCTCAGCAAGGAAGTGCCTCCTTATTACGCGCAAAATAATTATTCCTCCACCTGACAGCAGGGACCCACCGAACGGGCCACCGTATTTCATGAAAAAAAACATTTCCCCCTGATTGCTGGGACCCACCAGCTACATCTTCGCACGCAAGGAAGTGGGAAAAAATGATTCGCCCCCCTGACCGCTGGGACCCACCAACTACATCTTCGCACGCAAGGAAGTGCCTGACAGTCGGGACCCACCTGGTCGAAGCATACGTAGCGTTGGCATTCTGGTCGCAAACGTGTACGTACATACTGGTGGATGTAGAGGCGCGCATAGTAGAGGCGCGCATGTGTCATAGTAGAGGCGTGCACATAGCATGTACACGTACGTACAACGGCCAGGGTGCAAGAAAGAAAATACAGCCACATACGTATGTATGGGCGGGGTCTCTAACGCCTACTCGCGCATATGTACGGCCAGGGCTTGTGTACATGGCTGGGTCGGAACAGAGAAACATCGTCATCGTCGCGTTCATGGGCAGCCAACCAGCTGGGTCGGAACGGAATGCGTCGTTGTGATCATTAGGCGGGCTCGGATGGAACAGGCGATGGAAACGAGGCCTGGCATACCGCAGAACGGAGGAAACGGCCTTGTGTTCGACCGGCCACGTTCGAAACGAGATCCTGTTCATCGGGAGGGGTCTGGTGTTGGAAATATGCCCTAGAGGCAATAATAAAAGGATTATTATTATATTTCCTTGTTCATGATAATTGTCTTTTGTTCATGCTATAATTGTATTATCCGGAAATCATAATACACGTGTGAATACATAGACCACAATATGTCCCTAGTGAGCCTCTAGTTGACTAGCTCGTTGATCAACAGATAGTTATGGTTTCCTGACTATGGACATTGGATGTCATTGATAACGGGATCACATCATTAGGAGAATGATGTGATGGACAAGACCCACTCCTAAGCATAGCACAAAGATCGTGTAGTTCGTTTGCTAGAGCTTTTCCAATGTCAAGTATCTTTTCCTTAGACCATGAGATCGTGTAACTCCCGGATACCGTAGGAGTGCTTTGGGTGTACCAAACGTCACAACGTAACTGGGTGACTATAAAGGTGCACTACAGGTATCTCCGAAAGTTTCTGTTGGGTTGACACGGAGCAAGACTGGGATTTGTCACTCCGTATGACGGAGAGGTATCTCTGGGCCCACTCAGTAATGCATCATCATAATGAGCTCAAAGTGACCAAGTGTCTGGTCACGGGATCATGCATTACTGTATGAGTAAAGTGACTTGCCAGTAACGAGATTGAACGAGGTATTGGGATACCGACGATCGAATCTCGGGCAAGTAACGTACCGATTGACAAAGGGAATTGTATACGGGGTTGCTTAAATCCTCGACATCGTGGTTCAGCTGATGAGATCGTCGAGGAGCATGTGGGAGCCAACATGGGTATCCAGATCCCGCTGTTGGTTATTGACCGGAGAGCCGTCTCGGTCATGTCTGCGTGTCTCCCGAACCCGTAGGGTCTACACACTTAAGGTTCGGTGACGCTAGGGTTGTATGAATATGAGTATGCAACAAACTGAAAGTTGTTCGGAGTCCCGGATGAGATCCCGGTTGTCACGAGGAGTTCCGGAATGGTCCGGAGGTAAAGAATTATATATGGGAAGTCGAGTTTCGGCCATCGGGAAAGTTTCGGGGTCCACCGGTATTGTACCGGGACCACCGGAAGGGTCCCGGGGGTCCACCGGGTGGGGCCAGCTATCCCGGAGGGCCCCATGGGATGAAGTGGGAGAGGAACCAGCCCCTGGTGGGCTGGTGCCCCCCCGGGCCCCCCTCTGCGCCTAGGGTTGGGAACCCTAGGGGAGGGGGCGCCTCCACTTGCCTTGGGGGGCACTCCACCCCCCTGGCCGCCGCCCCCCTTGGGAGATCTCATCTCCAGGGCCGGCGCCCCCCCAGGGGGCCTATATAAAGGATGGGGGAGGGAGGGCAGCCGCACCCTGAAGTCTTGGCGCCTCCCTCTCCCCTTCTACACCTCCTCCTCCCGTAGACGCTTGGCGAAGCCCTGTCGGAACCCCGCTGCATCCAGCACCACGCCGTCGTGCTGCTGGATTTTCATCAACCTCTCCTTCCCCCTTGCTGGATCAAGAAGGAGGAGACGTCACGCTGACCGTACGTGTGTTGAACGCGGAGGTGCTGTCCGTTCTGCGCTAGGATCTCCGGTGATTTGGATCACGACGAGAATGACTCCCTCAACCCTGTTCTCTTGAACGCTTCCGCACGCGATCTACAAGGGTATGTAGATGCACTCCTCTCTCTCGTTGCTAGATAAACTCATAGATTGGTCTTGGTGAACGTAGAAAATTTTATTTTATGCAACGTTCCCCAACATCTGGCGTACCGCAAAATGGAGGAAACGAACCTCCTATGGTCGAAACAGGAGTCCTGTTGATCAGGAGGGTGTGGCATACCGCAAAATGGATGAAACAGACTTGTGTTGGAGCGCTACGGTCGAAAGAGGGGTCCTGTTCATCAGGAGGGGTGTGGCGTACCGCAAAACGGGACTCCACATGATACTGTTCATCTCCACCGTCGACCTCCTCCAGCCTCCACGGGCTACTGTTCATCCACCGTCGACTTCCTCCAGCCTCCACCTGCAACTGTTCATCCACGGGCTCCTGTTCATCCAGCCTCCACCGCGTGCTACTCCACTGGCTACTTTTCAACCACCCCTCTCCACGGGCTCCTATTCAGCCACCCCTCCACGAGCTACTGTTCATCCACACCTCCACCATCTACTGTTCATCCAGCCTTCCATGGGGTCGTCCTGTTCATCCAGCCCTCCACGGGGTCCTGTTCATCTAGCCCCAACCGGCTCGATCGATCGGGGCCCTGTTCATCCAGAGGCAACGCCACGGGTCCTGTTCATCCACTCCCATCGCTCACTGTTCATCCAAACCCTCCCGCGACGCTCACTGTTCATCCAGAGAGGCATCATCGATCGACTTCAGTTAGCAGCAGTAGCAAAGGAATCGCTCGATCAGGTTTAGTTAACAGCCATCAATCGATCGCTCGGGTTCAGTAACGCGTAGCCTGCAGTGCAATCGCTCGGGTTCAGTTAGAGCCAACGCCTCGCTCGGGTTCATTTAGAGCCAATGCCTCGCACACACGCGCGTACGTGTACGGGAGAAACGCGCATCGCTCGGCCCCCGACCACCCACCCTAACCGGGAATTCCCCGAAATTTTCCTGGCCCTCGCTTCTACCACGGTTTTTTCCGTCATGGACGGCCCAAAGAATGTCATGCAGCTGCGTCTCCGGCCTGCCCTGGACAAAAAGCCCATTTTCTGTCATGATTTTTTGTCATAGAAGTAGGAGCCCACCACATCTATGATGATACCGGGTTTTGTCACAATTATCGTCATAGAAGTGGCATAAGTATGACAGAAAAAAGTTTCGTTCGGCCCAAAATGTCACAGATGTGTCTTTTTTTTGTAGTGGATGCCGTTCAAGATTTTGGCAACACCTTCCGAGCTTCACATGATGAGGATGTGGCGCGCAACAATGAAGAGGAGGAGGAAGAATCGTCTTCGGAGGAGTTGGCTGAATCGGAGGAAGATGAGGATGAATAGGAGGACAAGGCTTGATTGTTGTGCCTTTCGTTTGTGTCATGAACTGGGTTTGCATTTTGAACTTGGTTGAATGATGTAGTGGGCATGAATTTGAACTTGTGGGCATGAACTTTTTGGCACGAACTTGGTTGAATGATGTTTGTGATTCAAATTATATGTCATGTGTTTTGTGTTGATGTGTGAAATTTATTATTTTGTGTCCAAAATGAACAAATGTGAGGCGTCGGCTGCTCGCGTGTGCTGCACTTTAGTGCGCTGCTGGAGCTACGCGCGTTGTATTTTAGCACGGTTGCTGGAACCAGCATTGCACGCCGTGCCAAACCTGGCAATGGGCAAGCTGCAACCCATATTTTAGCGCGCCGCGTGTTGGGCGCCTATTGGAGAGGCTCCTATGTTGATGTCCTTTGGTGCCGATCATATGAGCGTGTGTGTGGATCACATCATAGGGTTAGTTGTATGTTGATAGGACTATGTATTTGAGGGAGTCCTGGATTAGGGGGTGTCCGGATGGCCAGACTATGACCTTTGGCCGGACTCCCGGACTATGAAGATACAAGATTGAAGACTCCGTCCCGTGTCCGGATGGGACTTTCCTTGGCATGGAGGGCAAGCTTGGCGATAGGATATGAAGATCTCCTCCCATTGTAACCGACTCTGTGTAACCCTAGCCCTCTCCGGTGTCTATATAAACCAGGGAGTTTTAGTCTGTAGGACATAGAACAATCATACCATAGGCTAGCTTCTAGGGTTTAGCCTCTCTGATCTCGTGGTAGATCCACTCTTGTACTACCCATATCATCAATATTAATCAAGCAGGAGTAGGGTTTTACCTCCATCGAGAGGGCCCGAACCTGGGTAAAAACATCGTGTCCCTTGGCTCCTGTTACCATCCGCCTAGACGCACAGTTTGGGACCCCCTACCCGAGATCCGCCAGTTTTGACACCGACATTGGTGCTTTCATTGAGAGTTCCTCTGTGTAGTCGCCCTTAGGCCCGATGGCTTCTTCGATCATCAAACACGACGTGGTCCAGGGTGAGACTTTTCTCCCCGGATAGATCTTTGTATTCGGCGGCTTCGCACTGCGGGCCAACTCGCTTGGCCATCTGGAGCAGTTCGAAAGCTACGCCCCTGGCCATCAATTCAAGTTCGGAAGTTTGAACTACACGGACGACATCCACGGGGACTTGATCTTCGACGGATTCGAGCCACGGCCGAGCATGCCGCATTGTCACGATGGGCATGATATAGCTCTGCCGCCGGACATCGCCCAAAGCGTCGCTCAGGTGCCCGCTCCGACAATTAACTCGGAGCTAACCGCGCTAGTCGGGGATGGACGGTTGGATGCCACCCCGGGAGCCGCAATCTCTATGGTGATAGAGCCGAATACCAGCTTAGTCCTTTGCAAGGCCCGTGACTCCAAGGTGCCAGACTCTGTTCGGGATTCTGTATATCCCGCACCCCTGCCGATCGAACCCGATTGGGCTCCGATCATGGAGTTCACCGCAGCGGACATCTTTCAGCACTCGCCCTTTGGCGATATCCTGAATCCACTAAAGTCTCTCTCTTTGTCAGGAGAGCCCTGGCCGAACTACAGTCAGCATGGTTGGGATATGGACAACGAAGAAATTCGAAGCCCACCCACCACCCACTTCGTAGCAACTGTCGACGATTTAACCAACATGCTCGACTTTGACTCTGAAGACATCGACAGTATGGATGCCGATGAAGGAGACGACCAAGAACCAGCACCTATAGGGAACTGGAAAGCCACCTCGTCATATGACATATACATGGTGGACACCCCCAAAGCAGGGGAAAGCGAGGAAAAAACGGAGGATGACCCCTCCAAGAAGCAACCCAAGCGCCGACGTCAGTGGCGCCGCTCTAAGTCCCGCCAAAGCAAAAATGGCGATTTTGGCACCGGAGATAACAACACGCCGGACAGCACCGAAGATAACCCCCTCCAGCAGGATTCGGTGCAGGAGGACGAAGGAGCCAGCCCTCATGAGAGAGCGGCCGATAGAGAGGTTGAGGACGACAACTATATGCCTCCCTCCAAAGACAAGGCAAGCCTTGACGACGACGAATTCGTCGTGCTAGAGGATCCCGTCGAACAAGAGCGTTTCAAACGCAGGCTTAGGGCCACGGCAAGCAGCCTCAAGAAAAAACAGCAACAGCTTAGAGCTGACCAACACTTGCTAGCCGACAGATGGACCGAAGTCCTGGCGGCCGAAGAGTATAAACTCGAGCGCCCCTCCAAGAGCTACCCAAAGCGCAGGCTGCTACCCCAACTTGAGGAGGAAGCAACTAAACCTACATCACCAGCGTACGATGCGCCCGATCAGCCACCCCGTGGCCGCGACAGAGAGGCCTTCAGGCCCTCGACCCAAGCCGCACCCCGGTACCGCTCAAAACATACCAGAGTACGGGGAGACGCAACCGACCTGCGAGACATATTGGAGAACAAGGCAAGGCAAGCAAGATCGATCTAAGGATCGCATGGGCGCCCCGCTTCACGTGACGCTAGCCGTCATGCCGGACAAGATAAGTACGGCCAGGCCGAGTACAACAGACCAAGCTCATCTGAGCTGCGTTGTGATATAGCCCAATACAGGGGCGCCGCACACCCACTATGCTTCACAGATGAAGTAATGGATCATCAAATCCCCGAGGGTTTTTAACCCGTGAACATCGAATCATACGATGGCACAACAGATCCTACGGTTTGGATCGAGGATTATCTCCTTCATATCCACATGGCCCGTGGTGATGATCTACATGCCATCAAATACCTCCCGCTCAAGCTTAAAGGACCAGCTCGACATTGGCTTAACAGCCTGCCAGCAGAGTCAATTAGTTGCTGGGAGGACCTGGAGTCCGCCTTCCTTGACAACTTCCAAGGCACTTATGTGCGACCACCAGACGCCGATGACCTAAGCCACATAATCCAGCGGCCAGGGGAATCGGCCAGGCAATTCTTGACACGGTTCCTAACTAAGAAAAATCAAATAGTCGACTGTCCGGACGCCGAGGCCCTTGCTGCCTTCAGGTACAACATCCGAGACGAGTGGCTTGCCCGGCACCTAGGACAGGAAAAGCTGAAATCTATGGCAGCCCTCACGACACTCATGACCCGCTTCTGCGTGGGCGAAGACAGCTGGCTGGCTCGTAGCAATAACATAACCAAGAGCTCTGGTAATTCGGATACCAAGGACAACAATGGCCGGTCACGTCACAACAAACATAAGCGCCGCATTAACGGCGACAATACTGAGGATACGGCAGTCAATGCCGGATTCAGAGGCTCTAAACCCGGTCAGCGGAAGAAGCCATTCAAAAGAAACCCTCCGAGCCCATCCAATTTAGACCGGATACTCGACCGCTCGTGCCAGATACATGGCACCTCCGAACAACCAGCCAACCACACCAACAGGGATTGTTGGGTGTTCAAGCAGGCAGGCAAGTTAAGTGCCGAAACCAGAGACAAGGGGCTGCGTAGAGATGACGAGGAGGAGCCTTGGCCGCCAAACAACAGAGGACAGAAGGAATTCCCCCCACAAGTGCGGACAGTGAACATGATATACGCAACCCACATCCCCAAAAGGGAGAGGAAGCATGCTCTCAAGGACATCTATGCGTTGGAGCCAGTCGCCCCAAAGTTCAACCCATGGTCCTCCTGCCCGATCACTTTTGATCGAAGGGACCACCCCACGAGCATCCGTCACAGCGGATTCGCCGCATTGGTCCTAGACCCAATTATCGACGGATTTCACCTCACCAGAGTCCTAATGGACGATGGCAGCAGCCTGAACCTGCTTTATCAGGATACAGTGCAAAAAATGGGTATCGATCCCTCAAGGATTAAATCCACAAAGACAACCTTTAAAGGCGTCATACCAGGTGTAGAAGCCAGCTGTACAGGCTCGGTTACACTCGAAGTGGTCTTCCGATCCCCGGATAATTTCCGAAGCGAAGAGCTAATCTTCGACATAGTCCCATTCGGCAGTGGCTATCACGCCCTGCTCGGACGAACCGCATTTGCAAAATTCAATGCGGTGCTGCACTATGTATACCTCAAGCTCAAGATGCCAGGACCTCGCGGAGTCATCACGGTAAATGGAAACACCGAACGCTCTCTCCAAACGGAGGAGCACATGGCGGCCCTGGCGACGGAAGTACAGAGTAGCCTCTCAAGGCAATCCTCCAACCCAGGTGTCAAACGTTCGAACAATGTCAAGCGAGCCCGAAGTAACCTACAACAAATCCGGCTGGCACGTTCCGAGCAAGCATAGCAGTACGGCGCCAACCCCAGCCCTCGCCAGATGGTGATATCGGTACCACGCGTACATAATTACAACTTAGAGATACCATGGGCATAAGGGGAGGGGCACAACTACGGCACGCCCAGAATGCGGCTCAACCGCACTAAGGGGCTCCCTATTCCGCCGTTACCTTTTTATACACTTTCAGGTCCCAACTATTCGGAAGGCCTGTCCGGCAACACACTCGCCGAATATACGATGCAACAGCCAGGGAGAAAACAAGCCGCGTCAAATGTCCAGGTGGTCTCTATAACGAGCTTAATACCTGTTTTACTTACAATCCCGCAGCTTGCCCCTAGAGGGGGACATGTCAAATAAACCCATCTCTTGCTTATCGCACTACTTGTATCGTTCTGCTCTCGTAGCAGCCCTTTTTTAATAAACAATACATAGCTCTTATCTATTATTGTACTAATTTATTTTTCATATATACAAATATGTTCAGTCATGACATTCTGCAACCGTACACTTTGGTACGGCCAATACACCAGGGGCTTAAGCACCCCATAACATGGTGTGAGAAGACCGAACACTCTCATGAGTGCGGCACCCCGAACTTATAGCACTATATGCATCAGCTCCGAATCATGTCTTTGGTCAATAGTTGGGTTTGCCCGGCTCCCATGTTTTGGTACCTTACATTCCGCAATGTTGGCTAAGGTAGCGCTGGGAGAACTACTGCGATTGTGCCCCAGTTGAGCTGGGTTAACACCTCAGTAGAGAAAGCTAAAACTGACCGTCATGATAGTGCGAGAGACCGGTCGCTGTTCGCGAGGTTTTTCAAGTCGTTAAAGACTCATGCCGCTTAGAGCGAGGAACCGGACTTATCCGGCCTAGGCATGGATAGCGCCCCGAACTCGGTCTTCCGAATACTAGGGGCTTCGCCGAAATTTAAAATTATAGAATTCTATGGCCAAGTGAGAGTGATAAAGCATTATCAGTCCGACAGCCTGGTTCGTTGTGCTGAGCGCCTCCCTAGATGGAC
Organism: Triticum aestivum; assembly: GCF_018294505.1. Classification (NCBI taxonomy): domain Eukaryota; kingdom Viridiplantae; phylum Streptophyta; class Magnoliopsida; order Poales; family Poaceae; genus Triticum; species Triticum aestivum. The sequence continues at coordinate 47,403,316 of NC_057795.1, forward strand.
CCAAGAATGGGAACAAGAGCGCTCAGGTTTATCCCGAACACCCCAGCACTCATGGCACGGGTGTCGAAGCCGACGACTTGCATCTCTCACATTTGATAAACGTCCGCACAGAAGGTAATATTTTAAATTAACAAGCGTTGCTTAACGCATATGAACAAAGTTTTTAGCATACAGGATAAACAGATGCGAGTCTACTCAAAAATTACATCTTTGGAGCATTCGTCCGCTATACGGCGAGCACCCTTCGGACGCCCTTATAATACATCTCAGGCGTGCGATACTCCTTGCCCGGCGGTGGCGCGTCCGTCAAAAGCTTCTCAGTGTCCAGCTTGCCCCAGTGCACTTTCGCACGGGCAAGGGCCCGACAGGCACCTTCGATACAAACGGAGAGCTTGACGACCTCAATCCACGGACACGCGTCCACCAGCCGCCGCACCAGACCGAAGTAGCTCCTAGGCATGGCTTCTCCAGGACACAACTAAGCTATGAGGCCCTTCATGGCCTGTTCGGCCACCTTGTGGAGCTCGACCAGCTGCTTTAGCTGATCGCTCAGGGAACCAGATGTTCGGCCTCAGCATACTGAGACTAGAACACTTTTTCCGTCGAGCTCCCCTCTTCGGCTCGGTAGTGTGCGGCGGCATCAGACACTCTACGGGGCAGATCGGCGAACGCTCCTGGAGAGCTCCGGATTCGAGTAAGTAGCAGATACTTAACTTTTATATTCTTGCTTTACATAAAGAATGCCTTACCCGCCGCTATCTTCTTCATCGCCTCGATCTCCTGGAGGGCCTTCTGGGCTTCGGCCTTAGCGTTTTTGGCACTCTCAAGAGCCAGGGCGAGCTCAGACTCTCGAGTCTTCGAGTCACGCTCCAAACTCTCATGCTTTTCCACGAGAGCTTGGAGCTCTTGCCGCACCTCCGCCACTCGCGCCTCCTGCTTCTCTCGCTCGGTGCGCTCCCGGGCCGCACTGTTTTCGGCCTTGGAGACCGCCTCCTTCAGGGTTGCCACCTCGTCTGTGGCCCCTGCAACATTTAAGTTGGTCCTGTCATTATTTGCAACCAAGTATTTATATATACATTTATATGCGGTATTACATACCCTCCTTGTCCTCGAGCTGCTTCTTGGCACGGCCGAGCTCGTTCTCGGACCGCTTGAGATTCTCCTTCAAGGCATTGACCTCCGCAGTTAGTGCGGCAGAGGTCCGCAGCGCAGCCTGCATTCCCATATTGACATATTTTTAGACTCCTGTGTATATCTTTTTAGATTCTCAGCTCGGCTTTTCTTTCCGAACGCCGACCTAAGCATCAAGGGCTACTGTCTATGCGGTGACATTTTCATATGTTTCTGAACACATACCTCAAAGCCTGTTAACAGGCTTGTACAGGCTTCTGTCAGCCCGCTCTTGGCGGACTGAACCTTATGAATCACCGCACTCATAACAGTGCGGTGTTCCTCGTTGATGGAGGCGCCGTTAAGCGCCTCCAACAAATTGTCCGGTGCCTCCGGATGGACGGAGGTTGCCGACGTCGTAGTATTGCCCTTCTTATGAAGGCGCCGCCTCTCAGACTCTGGAACCATTGATGGTTCCGGAGGAGTGTCCGGCCCGGGGCCAGACTTAGATCCCTCGGGGGCCTTACCCCATCTTGGCCTGGAGTCCGGGAGGTCGCCTTGAGGAGCCTCCAGGACCACCTCCTCCTGGTTTAGTCCCTTTTGGAACACCGCCTCGGCGTCATCCACGGGAAGAGGGGAGGAAGCCGTTGGAAGTGAAGCACTGTTCACATCCGACGAATCTAGGGAACCGCTCGTCGAATTGTCGAGCTGAGCCTTGGGCGGACTGCATGACCAAATTCGGCGTCAGAAAATGCCAAATAATGGAGAAGTACCATTAGTTATTCGAATATCCGGATGCTTACAATTTTGCCAGGGGCTTGACCCTGGATGGCCATTCCTCCTCGCTGTCTTCGGCATCGGAGGCGTAGTCCGGCAGAAGGGTTTTCCCCTTCTTGGACCCTCCGGCCTCCCCAGTTGGGGCAGCCTTCCTTTTCTTTCCTCCCCTCGTTGGAGGGGGAGAGGCATCTTCTTCTTCCTCCTCCTCATCTTCAGAGGCGGAGGGTGCGTCGGGGTTGTTGGGCGATGAATCCGACACCACAAGGCACTGGGAGCTCTTTCGAGTCCCCGTGGCTTTCTTCTTGGCCTTCTTCTCCGGCACCACGTGAGGTGCCGGAACCAGCAGCCCTATCAATTGGGCGTCCGCTGGGTCGTCTGGTAAGGGAGCCGGACAGATCATCTGCCCGAACGTCTTCAGCCAGTCCTGTTAAAGGAAAGGGAGTTTAGACACCACATAGAGTCAGACTATGAAAGATAAAGTTCCCGTAAAGGGGAGAGTATCTTACCTTGCTGGCCTGGCGCCGCGAGCTAAATCTGCGATCTTTGGTAGCGGACGCGGGTGCCTCAGCGCCCTTAAACAACACCTTCCAGGCATCTTCGTACAAAGTGTCGAAAAGCTGGCTCAAGATTTGGTGTTGTGCCAGATCAAACTCCCACAATTTGAAGGCCCGTTGTTGGCATGGGAGGATCCGACGGATGAGCATGACCTGGACTATGTTGACAAGCTTGAAATTCTTGTTCACCAGCTTTTTGATGCAGGTTTGAAGTCCGGTCAGCTCCTTCGAATCCCCCCATGTTAAGCCCGTCTCTTTCTAGGAAGTGAGACGTGTGGGGAAGCCAGATCGAAATTCGGGGGCCGCCACCCATTTGGAATCGCGCGGCTCGGTGATGTAGAACCACCCCGATTGCCATCCCTTTATTGTCTCCACGAAGGAGCCCTCGAGCCATAGGATGTTGGCCATCTGGCCCACCATGGCACCTCCGCACTCCGCTTGGCACCCGCCCACTACCTTCGGCTTGACATTAAAAGTGTTAAGCCATAAGCCGAAGTGGGGCTAGATAAAGAGGAAGGCCTCGCACATGACGATAAACGCTGAGATGTTGAGGATGAAGTTCGGGGCCAGATTGTGGAAGTCCAGGCCGTAGTAGAACATCAGCCCCCGGACGAACGGGTGAAGAGGAAAACCTAGTCCGTGGAGGAAATGGGGGAGAAATACAACCCTCTCATGGGGCCTAGGGGTGGGGATGAGTTGCCCCTCATCTGGAAACCGATGCGCGATGTCATTAGACAAGTATCCGGCCTTCCTTAGTTTTTTGATTTGCCCCTCTGTGACGGAGGAGGCCATCCATCTACCTCCCGCTCCGGACTTGACTGGAGAAGGTTGAGGTGGGAAGTGCGGGCTTGGGCGTTGGAGCTCGAGCGCGCAGGGACGAATAAGCAAAGGAGGAAGAAGGCGTGAATGGAAAGGGCGGATTCTTATCCCCTTTATATGGGCGGCCGAAACTACGAGCCCCCGACCGGCCTAATAAAACTCGCTTATCTCCCAAGCACCGCGGTTAATGGCGCGGTTGGGTTACCCACGCCCGTATTGATGAGAATCCCGGAATAAGGGGACATGATCTATGCTTTGACAATACGTGCCAAGGAAACCGCCTCGCTAAACGCGCTGAGGTGGAACAGTAAAATGAATAAGAGCGTGGCCGTGGCATGATGTCACGCTGCGGAATACGTCAGTAGATTAGATTGGTGCAAATATTATTCTCTCTACGGTGGCATGTGGAACTTATTTTGCAGAGCCGAACACTATCCTGGTGTACAACATCTTCTATGAAGTATTCGGAGGAGGAACCCGCCTTGCAATGCCGAAGACAACTTGCGCGCCGGACTCGTCGTCATTGAAGCCTGGTTCAGGGGCTACTGAGGGAGTCCTGGATTAGGGGGTGTCCGGATGGCCGGACTATGACCTTTGGCCGGACTCCCGGACTATGAAGATACGAGATTGAAGACTCCGTCCCGTGTCCGGATGGGACTTTTCGTTGGCGTGGAGGGCAAGCTTGGCGATACGATATGAAGATCTCCTCCCATGGTAACCGACTCTGTGTAACCTTAGCCCTCTCCAGTGTCTATATAAACCGGGGAGTTTTAGTCCGTAGGACGAACAACAATCATACCATAGGCTAGCTTCTAGGGTTTAGCCTCTCTGATCTCGTGGTAGATCCACTCTTGTACTACCCATATCATCAATATTAATCAAGCAGGAGTAGGGTTTTACCTCCATCGAGAGGGCCCGAACCTGGGTAAAAACATCATGTCCCTTGTCTCCTGTTACCATCCGAGATCCGCCGGTTTTGACACCGACAGTATTGGAGGGCAAGGGTGACAGCAGCTTCATCCTATCATAGAAATTGATGCATACGTGATTGAAGGGGGACCAATATATCACAATGCTATGGTTGGGTTTTACCTTAATGAATGTTAGTAGTTATGGATATGCTTGCTAATAGTTCCAATCATAAGTGCATAGAATTCCAAGTAAGGGATGACATGCTAGCAGTGGCCTCTCCCACATAAAACTTCCTATCGGTCTAGTAACGTAGTTAATTCCTTAGGGACAATTCCGCAACTCCTACCACCACTTCTCCACAGTCACTATACTAACTTCATTGTTTATTTATCTAAACAGCCCCTAGTTTTTGTTTGGGTGCTCTTTATTATCTTGCAAACTTATCCCATTACACCTACAAAGTACTTCTAGTTTCATACTTGTTCTAGGTAAAGCGAACATTAAGCGTGTGCAGAGTTGTATCGGCGGTCGATAGAACTTGAAGGGAATAAAATCCTACCTTTAGCTCCTCCTTGGGTTCGACACTCTTATTTGTCGAGAAAGGCTACAACTGATCCCCTATACTTGTTGGTTATCAAGACCTTTTTCTAGCGCCGTTGCTGGGGAGCAATAGCATGGGGGGAATATTCTCATGCGTGCTTGTTTGCTTTATCACTAAGTAGATTTTATTTTGTGCCCATGTTTTCTATCTTTAGTTATGGGTAGAAAACGTAAAATACCAAAAAAATAGTTGTACCTACTAACCCAATGTTTGAAGAACCACCCAAATATATCTTACTCCTGAAGCTTTTTACTTGGATCATCTTCGATTCCTTTGTGCTCGTGCTGAAAACCCAACTAGCTTAGTTGAGGGAAAATCATTAGATGAGCATGCTTATTTTTTGCGACACTGCTTATCTCAAGAAGGGAAACTTTTATGGCATCATATTTATACTTTGCATTGCCATGCTTGGAATTTATCCAAAATACATGATTTTACATGTTGGTCGGAAGACCCTAAAAACATCTTTCTTTCCAATGTGAGTTTAAGGATAATGTAATCTTATCTTCTTATGCCCAGGGTGTTTATAATTACTATGATAGTGAGAAAATTGAAGAATTTGTTTATTTTAAGGGTGTCTATGAAATTGCTTCTTTGATTGAAAAGTATGATGCTACTCTTTACAAATTTGAAAATTTGCCATACTTAAATATTGCTATGAAAACTATGCTTCTAATGCTTATGTTAAGCAATATATTGAGGACTCCTCCGCTGTCCAAGAGGAGGCTAATATTTTGTAGGAAACTATGGAAGAAGAAATTGCTGAAAATGTGAGCTCATTGGATGAAAAATATGACGAGGAGAGCGAAGAACAAAAGGAGGAAGATCGGAGTAGCTACCCATGCCCACCTTCTAATGATAGTAACTCTTCAACTCATCATTGTTTTATTTCCCTTCGTGCTTACTGAAGCACGAATGCTATGATGATTGCTATGATCCCTTGGATCTGTCTGAAATGTCCCTTTTTGATGAGATTGATGCTTGCTGTGCTTGTGGCCATGATGCCAATATGAATTATGTTTATGGAGATGAACTTGCTATAGTCCCTTATGTGAAACATGAAATTGTTGCTATTGCACCCAAACATGATAGTCCTATTATCGTTTTGAATTCTCCCAACTACACTATATTGGAGAAGTTTTCTCTTATTAAGGATTATATTGATGGGTTGCGTTTTACTACTACACATGATGATTTTGATAGATATAATATGCATGTGCTTTCTGCTCCTACTTGCAATTATCATGAGATAGGACCTACATCTCCACCTCTCTATGTTTACAATAAGATAAAATTGCAAGAAACTATTTATGCTATGTATCACTATAGGAAACAGCTAATTTGTCGTCAGGAGGCATCTTTGCCGTTAGCATTTCGTCGTACAGATGGCAAAAAAAGATTTGCCGTCATCAGCAGACGGTAAAGAAAAACTAACGGCAAATTAGACTTTGTTGTCTGCTAAAAGAAACACAGACGGCAAAGAGCTCCCTTTGCCGTCTGCCAAAAAAATGAGACGGCAAAGGGTTCTTTGTCGTCTGTGTTTTTTTGGCAGACAGCAAAATGAGCTCTTTGTCATCTGTATTTTTTTAGCAGACGGCAAAGAGGAAACATACCACGCGGATCGATCCCACGGATTGATGACTTGGTAGCATCACCCACTCAGGTCCATCGGAAGCACGCCCCCACCCAACCCACTGACCCACGATGCACGCGCCCCCATGACCTAATCCGCCCCCACCCCCACCTGCCCCCACCCACGACTCCCTCTCCTCTATCCTCCCCCGAGATCCCTTATCCCCGCAAAACTATCTCTCGTACTCATCTCTCTCTCTCTCATGAACCTGCTCCTCGTGCTCCCGATCCAGAGCACCCCGGCGCCGGTGCCTAGACGTCGCTCCAGCCATCTCGTCGCCAGTTGCTCCCCGCCTCTTCCCGCTTCACCCCCAAAGCCGGCGGCCCAGGTCCCACGCCCCAGCGCCCCACAGGCCTCCTCACCACGGCGCCCCCGCGTAGGCGTCTGCGCCCCATTGTCCCATTCGCCGTGGCGCCGTCTACCTCTACGCCCGTCGCCGTGAGGATCATCATTATTAGAGCATTGTCCCATGTGAGGAAAGAATGATGGAAGCTATGATTCCCTCGAAAGTTGGGATGAGTCTCCGGACTTTAAAAAATAAAACAGGCCAAAGAAGCCCAAATAAAAAAATAAAAAACAGGCCAAAGAGCCCAAAAAGAAAAAAAGAAAAAAAGAAAAAGAAAAAAAAAGAAAAATGAGAGAAAAAGAGAGAAGGGACAATGTTACTATCCTTTTCCACACTTGTGCTTCAAAGTAGCACCATGTTCCTCATATAGAGAGTCTTTTGAGTTATCACTTTCATATACTAGTGGGAATTGTTCATTATAGAACTTGGCTTGTATATTCTGTTGATGGGCTTCCTCAAATGCCCGAGGTTTTCATGAGCAAGCAAGTTGGATGCACACCCACTTAGGTTTCAGTTTCAGCTTTCATACATAGCTCTAGTGCATCCGATGCATGGCAATCCCTACTCCTCGCATTGATATCGATTGATGGGCATCTCCATAGCCCATTGCTCCGCCTAGTTGGTGCGAGACTTTCTTCCTTCTTCTATTGATCCCTACCACCGCATTCTATTCCACCCATAATGTTATATCCATGGCTCACACTCATGTATTGCCTGAAAGTTGAAAAACTTGAGAACATTAAAAGTATGAAACAATTGCTTGGCTTGTCGTCCGGGTTGTGCATAATGAAATCATTTGTGTGGTGAAGATAGAGCATAGCCAGACTATATGATTTTATAGGGATAACTTTATTTTAGCCATGATATTTTGAGAACACATGATTGATTTATTAGTATGCTTGAAGTATTATTGTCTTTATGTCAAATTATAGACTGTTGCTTTGAATCACTCGTGTCTTAATATTTATGCCATGTGTCGGTGTCAAAACCGGCGGATCTCGGGTAGGTGGATGATAACAAGAGACAAGGGACACGATGTTTTACCCAGGTTCGGGCCCTCTTGATGGAGGTAAAACCCTACGTACTGCTTGATTAATATTGATGATGTGTGTTACAAGAGTAGATCTGCCACAAGATCAAGGAGGCTAAACCCTAGAAGCTAGCCTATGGTATGATTGTTGTTCGTCCTACGGACTAAAGCCATCCGGTTTATATAGACACCGGAGAGGGCTAGGGTTACACAGAGTCGGTTACAATGGTGGGAGATCTACATATCCGTATCGCCAAGCTTGCCTTCCACGCCAAGGAAAGTCCCATCCGGACACGGGACGAAGTCTTCAATCTTGTATCTTCATAGTCTTGGAGTCCGGCCGATGATGATAGTTCGGCTATCCAGACACCCCCTAGTCCAGGACTCCCTCAGTAGCCCCTGAACCAGGCTTCAATGACGACGAGTCCGGCGTGCATATTGTCTTCGACATTGCAAGGCGGGTTCCTCCTCCGAATAATTTATAGAAGATTGTGAACACCAGGATAGTGTCCGGCTCTGCAAAATAATTTCCACATACCACCGTAGAGAGAATAATATTTACACAAGTTCAATCTGCTGACGTATTTCGTGGCGTGTCGTCACACCACTATGAAGCCTTTACTCGAATTGTTTTTATTGTACCACCTCAGCGCGTTTAGCGAAGCGGTTTCCTTGGCACGTCTTGTCGAAGCAGAGATCGTGTTCCCCTTATTCCGGGATTCCCATCAATACGGACGTGGGTAACCCAACCGCGCCATTGATTGCGGCGCTTGGGGGATAAGTGAGTTTTATTAGGCGGTGGGGACGCATGTTTTCGTCTGCCCATATAAGGGGATAAAGATCCAACCCTTTTACCTGCGCTTTCTTCCTTCTTGGCTTATCCATCTCCACGAACTCGAGCTCCAGCGCCCAAGTCCGCACCTCTCACCTCAACCTCCTCCAACTATGTCCGGAGTGGGAGGCAAGTGGATGGCCTCCTGCGTTACGGAGGGGCACATCCAGAAGCTGCGCAGCGCCGGATATTTGTCCAGCAACATCGCGCATCGGCTCCTCGACGAGGGAGAGCTCATCCCCACCCCCAAGCCCCATGAGAGGGTAGTATTTCTTACCCATTTCCTCCGCGGACTGGGCTTCCCACTCCATCCCTTTGTCCGGGGGCTCATGTTCTACTACGGCCCGGATTTCCACGATCTGGCCCCAAATTTCATCCTCAACATCTCGGCGTTTATCGTCGTGTGTGAGGCCTTCCTCTGCATCCAGCCCCACTTCGGCTTGTGGCTCAAGACCTTCAGTGTCAAGCCAAAGGTTGTGAAGGGCAGCCAAGTGGAGTGCAGAGGCGCCATGGTGGGCAGGATGTCCAACGTTACTTGGCTTGAGGGCACTTTCGTGGAAACCATCAAGGGGTGGCAATCGGGGTGGTTCTACATCACCGAGCCGCCTGACCCTGAATGGGCAGCGGCCCCCGAATTCAGATCTGGCATCCCCACACGGCTCACCTCCTGGAAAGAGAGCGGCCGGACTTGGGGTGATTCAAAGGAGCTGACCGGACTCCAAGCCTGCGTCCAAAAGCTGGTGGACAAGAAGCTCAAGCTTGTCAACGTGGTCCAGGTCATGCTCATCCGCCGGATCCTCCCGTGCCAACGACGGGGCTTCAACATGTGGGAGTTCGATCCGGCGCAGCACCAGACTTTGAGCGGGCTCTTCGACACTACGTACGAAGATGTCTGGAAGGTGCTGTTCAAGGGCGCCGAGGCTCCCGCATCCACTACCGAAGATCATGGATTCAGCTCGCAGTGTCCGGCTAACGAGGTAAGCGATTTTGTCCTTTATGGGACGCTTGTTTTCCATAGTTTGACTCTATGCGGGATCTAAACTCCCTTTCCTTTGATAGGACTGGCTGGCGAAGGCCGAGCGGACTATCTGTCCGGCCCCATTGCCAGAGGACCCAGCGGACTCCCGCCTAACGGGGCTGCTGGCTCCGGCAACCCACGTGGTGCCGGAGAAGAAGGCCAAGAAGAAGGCCACGAGGACTCGGAAGAGTTCCCGTTTTCAGGTGCTATCGGATGATGACTTCGAGGCCGACTCCTCTCACCAAGGTGAGGAGGAGAAGAAGAAAGCCTCTCCCCCAGCGGGGGGAGAGAAGAAAAGGAAGGCCTCCCCAACGAGGGCGGCCGAAGGGTCCAAGAAGGGAAAAACTCTTCCCCCGGACTGTTCTGCCAACGCCAGTGACGACGACGAGGACTGGCCTCCAAGGGCCAAGCCCCTGGCGAGATCGTGAGTATCCGGACTCCCGATTAACTTCATGGTTTTTTCTTTTTTGCCACACAATGTCTTTCTAATGCCGCATACAACCCCACAGTCCGCCCAAAGACGATCTCCCCGCTTCGTCGAGCGGGTCCTTAGGTGCATCGGATATGGATTCTCTTCCGACCGCCTCCACCCCCCATGACACAGACGATGCCGAGGTGGGATCCTAGGAAGGGACTCGCCAGGAGGAGGAGGCCCCAGAGGTGTCGCAGGACAACATCCCGGACTTTGCACCGGACTCGGCTCCGGATCCCATAGTGGCTCTGGAGTCCGGCGGGCGGCCCCTTCGTAAGAAGGGCAAGACCGTCACACCGGCAGCCTCCGTCCAACCGGAGGCACCGGATAGCTTGCTGGAGGCACTCAATGGCGCCTCCATCGAAGAGGAACACCGCACTGTTATGAGTGCGGTGATTCAGAAGGTGCAGCTCGCCAAGAGCGGGCTGACCGAAGCCTACAGCAGCCTTCTAACAGGCTTTGAGGTAAGAATTTTGATATATGTAAAATAGTACCGCATAGACAGTAGCCCCTGATGCTCGGTTCGGTGTTCGGAAAGAAAAGCCGGACTGAGGATCTAAGAAGATATACGCAGGAGTCATAAAAAATATGTCAATATGGGATTGCAGGTTGCGCTGCTGACCTCTGCCGCACTGACTGCGGAGGTCAATACTTTGAAGGAAAGCCTTGAGCGGTCCGAGAACGAGCTCGGCTGTGCCAAGAAGCAGCTCGAGGACAAGGAAGGTGAGTAACACCTTATTAAAATTGTACCTTACAGAAAAGGATTTTGGTTGCAAAAAAGTGACAAGGATAACGTGGGTATTGCAGGGGCCACTAACGAGGTGGCGACCCTGAAAGAGGCGGTGGTCGCGGCCGAATGCAATGCGGCCGCGGACCGCACCAAGCGAGAGAAGCAGGAGGCGCGGGTGGCGGAGGTACAACAAGAGCTCCAGGATCTCGTGAAAAAACATGAGAGCCTGGAGCGTGACTCGAAGACTCGAGAGTCTGAGCTTGCAACGGCTCTTGAGAGTGCCAAAGCCGCTAAGGCCAAAGCCTACAAGGCCCTCCAGGAAATCGAGGCGTTGAAGAAAATAGCAGCGGGTAAGGCATTTTTCATGCAAAGTAAGCATGTGAGTGTTAATTACATGTTGCTTACCTGAATTCGGAGCTCTCTAGGAGCGTTCGCAGATCTTCCTCGCAGCGTGTCCGATGCTGCCGCGTTCTACCGGGCCGAGGAGGGGAGCTCGACGGAGAAGGTCTTCTGGTCTCAGTATGCTGAGGCCGGACATCCGGTGCCCCTTAGCGACCAGCTGAAGGAGCTGGTCGAGCTCCACAAGGCGGCCGAACAGGCCATGAAGGGCCTCATAGTTCGGCTGTGGCCTAAGGAGGCCATGCCTGGGAGCTACTTCGGCCTGGTGCGGCAGCTGGTGGATGCGTGCCCGTGGGTTGAAGTCATCAAGCACTCCGCCTGTATTGAAGGTGCCAGTCGGGCCCTTGCCCGCGCAAAGGTGCACTGGGGAAAGATGGATGCCCAGAAGCTCGTGACGGACCCGCTACCGCAGGGCAAGGAGCATCGCATGCTCGAGATGTATTATAAGAGTGTGCTGAAGGGCGCCCGCACTATTGCGGGTGAGTGCTCCAAAGATGTAATATTTGAGTAGACTCGCATTTTGTTATCCTGTGCACTGAAAACTTTGTTCATTTGCGCTAAGCAACACATTTTAATTTAAAATATTACCTTCTGTGTGGCTGTTTATCAAATCTGAGAGATGGCAAGTCGTCGGCTTCAGCCCCCATGCCACGAGTGCTGGGGTGTTCGGGATAAATTTGAGCACTCTTGTTCCCATATTTGGGTCCATCTAGGAAGGCGCTCAACACAACGAACAAGGCAACCGGACTAATAGTGCTTGAACACTCTCACTTAGCCATAGAATTCTATATTTTTAAATTTCGGCGAAGCCCCTAGTCTTCGGAAGGCCGAATTTGGGGCGCTATCCACGCCTGGGACGGACAAAAGCCGGCTCTTCGCTCTAAGCGACATAAGTCTTTAGGGACTCGCAAAAAACCTCTTCAAACAGTGACCAACTCTCGCCTCATCATGACGGTCAGTTTTAGCTTTCTCCACTGAGGCGCTCGCCCAGCTCAACCGGGGCGCAATCGCAGTGGTTCTCCCAGTGCTACCTTAGCCGATACAACGGAACGTAAGGTACCAAAACATGGGAGCTAGGCAAACCCAACTATTGACCCAAGACATGATTCGGAGCCGATGCATATAATGCTATAAGTTCAGGGTGCCGCACTTGTGAAAGTGTTCGGACTTATCACACCATGATGCGGGAAACATAAGCCCCTGGTGTATTTAGCGGTACCAAAACGTACGGATGCGACATGTCACAAATGAACATATGTATAAGAGAGAAATGCAATTGGAAGCAAAAAGGTGCTGCATTACTTATTCAAGAAAAACTGCTGTAAGTGCAGAACGATACAAATGGTGCGATAAGCAGGGGATGGGACTGTTAAACATGTCCCCCTCCAGGGGTAGGCTGCGGAATGGTGCATAAACCAGATTTAATGCTCGTAATGGAGACCACCTGGATATTCGTTGTAGCCTTTATCCTTCCCTGGCTGTTGCATCGTGAGTTCGGCAGGTCTGCTGCCGTACAGGGCCTCTAACGAACGGAGTCCTGTGGGAAAAAAAAGAAAAAAACGACACACTTGAGAGCCCCTGGTGTGGTTAAGCCGTATTCTGGGCCTATCGTGGTCGTGCCCCTCTCCCCATACCCATGGTATCTTTAGAGCGTAATGGTGTACGCGAAGGACCTGTCTTGATGTTTTGCAGGGGATGGGGTTGGGGCCGCACTGCTACGCGTGCTCGGAACGTGCCAGGTGGTCTTGCTGTATGTTACTCCGGGCGCGTTTAGCCGTGTCCGGTCGCTTAACGGTCGGACTTGAGAATTGCCTTAAGAGGCTGCACTGTACTTATGTGCGAGAGCCGCTGTATGTTCCTCCGTTCGGAGAGAGCGTTCAGTGTTTCCATTGACCATGATGACTCCTCGAGGGCCTGGCATCTTGATCTTGAGGTATGCGTAGTGCGGCACCGCGTTGAACTTTGCGAATGCGGTACATCCGAGCAGAGCATGATAGCCGCTGCGGAACGGAACTATGTCGAAGATTAACTCCTCGCTTCGGAAGTTATCCGGGGATCCGAAGACCACTTCCAGTGTAACTGAGCCTGTACAATTGGCCTCTACACCTGGTATGACGCCTTTAAAGGTCGTCTTGGTAGGTTTAATCCTTGAGGGGTCTATGCCCATTTTGTGCACTGTGACCTGATAAAGCAGGTTCAGGCTGCTGCCGCCGTCCATTAGGACTCTGGTGAGGTGAAATCCATCGACGATTGGGTCTAGAACCAATGCGGCGAAACTGCCATGGCGGATGCTGGTGGGGTGGTCCCTTCGGTCAAAAGTGATCGGGCAGGAGGACCATGGATTGAACTTCGGGGCAACTGGCTCCATCGCGTATACATCCCTGAGTGCACGCTTCCGCTCCCTTTTGGGTATGTGCGTTGCGTATATCATGTTCACCGTCCGCACCTGTGGGGGGAAACCCTTCTGTCCTCTATTGTTCGTCGGTCGGGTCTCTTCCTCGTCATCGCTGTGTAGCCCCTTGTCATTGTTTTCGGCAATTAACTTGCCTGCCTGCTTGAATACCCAACAGTCCCTGTTGGTGTGGTTGGCTGGCTTTTTGGGGGTGCCGTGTATCTGGCACGAGCGGTCGAGTATTCGGTCCAAATTGGACGGACCCGGAGTAGTTCTTTTGAATGGCTTTTTCCGCTGACCGGGTTTAGAGCCTCTGAATCCGGCGTTGACTGCCGTATCTTCACTGTTATCGCCGTTAATGCGGCGTTTGTTTTTGTTGCGACGCGACCTGCCATTACGGTCTTTGAAATCCGAACTGCGAGAGTTTTTGCTAAGGTTATTGCTGCGTGCTAGCCAGCTGTCCTCACCCGCGCAGAAGCAGGTCATGAGTGATGTGAGGGCTGCCATGGATTTCGGCTTTTCCTGTCCCAGGTGCCGGGCAAGCCACTCATCGCGGATGTTGTGTTTGAAGGCTGCGAGGGCCTCCGCATTCGGACAGTCGACGATTTGGTTTTTCTTGGTTAAGAACCGTGTCCAGAATTGTCTGGCCGATTCGTCTGGCTGCTGAATTATGTGGCTTAGGTCATCGACGTCTGGTGGCCGCACATACGTGCCTTGGAAGTTATCGAGGAATGCGGCTTCCAAGTCTTCCCAACTCCCGATTGACTCTGTTGGCAAGTTGTTAAGCCAATGCCGGGCTGGTCCTTTAAGTTTGAGTGGGAGATATTTGATGGCGTGAAGATCATCACCGCGGGCCATGTGGATATGAAGGAGATAGTCTTCGATCCAAACCGCGGGGTCTGTTGTGCCATCGTAGGATTCAATGTTCACGGATTTAAACCCATCGGGTATTTGATGATCCATTACTTCGTCTGTGAAGCACAGTGGGTGTGCGGCGCCTCTGTACTAGGCGATATCACGACGGAGCTCGAAAGAGCTTTGTCTATTTTGTTCGGCCCGGCCGGACTTACTGTGTCCGGCTCGACGATTGTCGTCACGTATCATGGGGTGCCCACGCGATCCATAGATCGATCTTGATTGTCTTGCCTTATCCTCCAATATATCTCGCAAGTCCGGAGGTTCCCCTGTGGCTTTGTTCTCTTCGAGCGATGCCGGGGTACGGTTCTAGCGAAGGGCCTAGGGGCCTCTCTGTCGCGACCGCGGGGTGGTCGGTCAGCCGTATTGTCTGCTGGTGATGCAGGTTCATATGCCTCCTCCTCTAATCGGGGGAGCAGCTTGCATTTAGGGTAACTTTTGGAGGGGCGTTCGAGCTCATGCTCTTCGGCCGCGAGGACTTCAGTCCATCTGTCGGCTAGCAGATCTTGATCAGCTCTAAGCTGTTGCTGCTTTTTCTTGAGGCTGTTTGTCGTGGCCATAAGCCTGCGTTTAAAATGCTCTTGTTCGACGGGATCCTCAGGCACGACGAATTCGTCATCGTTGAGGCTTGCCTCGTCTCCGGCGGGAGGCATATAATCCTCTACCTCTTCTTCTGCCGCTCTCTCATGAGGGCTGGCGTCTCCGTCCTCCTGCGCTGAATCTTGCTGGAGTGGGTTGTCTTCGGCACTGTCCGGTGTGTTATTATCTCCGGTGCCGGAATCTTCATTCTTGCTGTGGCGGGATTTAGAGCGGCGCCGTTGACGTCGCCGCTTGGGCTGTTTCTTGGAGGGGTCATCCTCCGCTGTTGCTTCGCCATTCCCATCCATTGGGATATCCACCATGTATATGTCATATGATGAGGTGGCTTTCCAGTGCCCAGTAGGCGCTGGTTCTTGGTCATCTCCGGCATCGTCGTCCATACCGTCGATGTCTTCGGAGTCATAGTCTAGCATGTCGGTTAGATCGTCGACAGTGGCTACTAAGTGGGTGGTGGGTGGGCTCTGAATTTCTTCGTCGTCCGCATCCCAACCGTCCTGACCGCAGTCCGGCCAGGGTTCTCCTGATAAAGAGAGATACTTTAGTGAACTCAAGATGTCGCCAAAAGGTGAGTGTTGAAAGATGTCCGCTGCGGTGAACTCCATGACCGGCGCCCAATCGGATTCGATTGGAGGGGGCGCGGGAGGTTCGGAGTCCGACAAGGAGTCCGGCACCTCGGAGTCACGAGCTTCGTGAGGGACAAGGTCAGTGTTTGGCTCTATCACCGTAGAGGTTGCAACCCCAGAGGCGGTGTCTAGCCATCCGTCCTCGATCTGTGCAGCCGGCTCCGAATTGAAGATCGGAGCGGGCTCGAGTGCGGCCTCCAGGGTACAGTCCGGCTGCAGAGCTAAATCATGCCAGTTGTGACAGTGCGGCCCGCTTGGCTGTGGCTCGAATCCATCAAAGATCAAGTCCCCGCGGATGTCAGCCGTGAAGTTCAAACTTCCAAATCTGACCTGACGGCCAGGGGCGTAGCTTTCGATCTGCTCCAGATGGCCAAGTGAATTGGCCCACAGTGCAAAGCCGCCGAATACGAAGATCTGTCCGGGGAGGAAGGTCTCACCCTGGACTGCGTCGTTGTTGATGATCGAAGAGGCCATCGAGCTATCGGTGACGACAAAGAGGAACTCTCAATGAAAGCACCAATGTCGGTGTCAAAACCGGTGGATCTCAGGTAGGGGGTCCCGAGCTGTGCGTCTAGGCGGATGGTAACAGGAGACAAGGGACACGATGTTTTACCCAAGTTCGGGCCCTCTTGATGGAGGTAAAACCCTACGTCCTGCTTGATTAATATTGATGATGTGTGTTACAAGAGTAGATCTACCACGAGATCAAGGAGGCTAAACCCTAGAAGCTAGCCTATGGTATGATTGTTGTTCGTCCTACGGACTAAAGCCATCCGGTTTATATAGACACCGGAGAGGGCTAGGGTTACACAGAGTCGGTTACAATGGTAGGAGATCTACATATCCGTATCGCCAAGCTTGCCTTCCACGCCAAGGAAAGTCCCATCCGGACACGGGACGAAGTCTTCAATCTTGTACCTTCATAGTCTTGGAGTCCGGCCGATGATGATAGTTCGGCTATCCGGACACCCCCTAGTCCAGGATTCCCTCACCATGGTTAGATTATATGATCAAGATTATGCTAGGTAGCATTCCACATCAAAAATTATCTTTTTTATCATTTACCTACTCGAGGACGAGCAAGAATTAAGCTTGGGGATGCTGATACATCTCCCTCGTATCTACAATTTTTTATTGTTTCATGCCAGTATTCTAAAACTTTAATATACTTTTGGCAACTTTTTATACTATTTTTTGGACTAACATATTGATCTAGTGCCCAGTGCCAGTTCCTATTTGTTTCATGTTTTTTGTTTCGCAGAATATCCATACCAAACGAAGTCCAAACACGATAAAATTTACGGAGTTTATTTTGGAATATATGTGATATTTGGGAAATGGAATCAACATGAGATGATGCCCGAGGGGCCCACAAGCCATAGGGGCTCGCATAGGGGGGAGGGCGCGGCCAGGAGGCTTGTGGGAAACCTGTAAGGAGGTTGGTACCCTTCTTCAGCCGCAAGAAAGCTAATATCCCGATAAAGATAGTATTAAAATTTCAGCTCAATTGAAGTTACGGATCTCCGGGAATTTAAAGTCCAGAACCTAGGAGCGCAGAAATAGAGAGAGAGAGAGAGAGAGAGAGAGAGAGAGGGAGGTCCAATCTCGGAGGGGCTCCCACCCCTCCGCCGCCATGGAGGCCAAGGACCAAAGGGGAAACCCTCCTCCCATCTAGTGGTAGGTCAAGGAAGAATAAGAAGGAGGGGGGCTCTCTCCCCCTCTCTCCTGCTGGCGCCGGAACACCGTCGGGGCAACCATCGTGTGACGCCGATCTACTCCAACAAATCCGTCATCTTCACCAACACCTCCATCACCTTCCCCCATCTATATGTAGAGGTCCACTCTCCCGCAACCCGATGTACCCTCTACTTGAACGTGGTGCTTTATGCTTCATATTATTATCCAATGATGTGTTGCCATCCTATGATGTCTGAGTAGATTTTTGTTGTCCTATTGGTAATTGGTGAATTGCTATGATTGGTTTAATTTGCTTGTGGTTATGTTGCTATCCTTTGGTGCCCATCATATGAGCATGCGTGCAGATCACACCATAGGATTAGTTGTATGTTGATAGGACTATGTATTGGAGGGAAAGGGTGACAACATCTTCAGCCTAGCATAGAAATTGATGCGTACGGGATTGAAGGCGGAGCAATATATCTTAATGATATGGTTGGGTTTTACCTTAATGAATGTTAGTAGTTGTGGATGCTTGCTAATAGTTCCAATCATAAGTGCATAGAATCCAAGTAAGGGATGACATGCTAGCAGTGGCCTCTCCCACATAAAACTTGCTATCGGTCTGGTAACGTAGTCAATTTCTTAGGGACAATCCCACAACTCCTACCACCACTTTTCCACACTCGCTATACTAAATTTAATTGTTTATTTATCTAAATAGCCCCTAGTTTTTATTTGTGTGCTCTTTTTCATGTTGCAAACTTATCCCATTACACCTACAAAGTACTTCTAGTTTCATACTTGTCACAGCCCTAGATTATTGCTTGTATTAGTTGCATCATAGAGAACTCATGAATCATGTCTATATTTCTGAAACTTGAACTGAGGAAATTTGGAAGCCTCAAAATTTAAATAAAAGAAGGGCAAAAACCCTAAAATCTCATTCATTGTTCCAAAATGCTCTTCTTTAATGTTTGATAATTTTTGGCAAGGGTTCTGGTCCCAACCAAAATATTGAACATTTTTAAGGATTTATTTTTGGGACTTTGAATTTAAATCATTAGATATTTGAATTTGAATTATATTCATATAATTAAAATATAATTTCAATTACCCCTGAAATATTTTTATGAGCTTTTGGAAAAGTCCATATAGCAAAATAAAAATATTCAGAGGGGCTTTTGGCATTGTTTGAATTATTCTAAATTCAAAACAGTGGCAAAAGATTAAATAAAAATAGAAAACAGAACAGAAATATAAAACAGAGCAACTTACCTGGCCTTACCTGGTAGCCCACCAGCAGCCCAGCCACTTACCTGGCGCTCACCTGCAGCAGAGCCGGCCCAGCTTCCGTTCCGGCCCAGTCCACCGCCGCCTCCCTCCCCTGTCGTCTTCCTCCCTCGCCAGAAGGACAGAGGCGAGGCGTGGCGAGCGCCGATGCTGCCCCGGCCACCTCCTGCTTGCCGCTTCGCCCTGGCCTCTTCGGGTGAAGCCACGCAGCCCCCTCGCTCCTCTCTCTCACTCTCTCCCGACCCCTTCTCCCTTCTCTGCTCTCCCCCTCTCGCGCCCAAGCGCGCTCGTCGCCGCCGTCCACTGCCACCACGGCCACCGGGCCTCCCTCGCTTCCCCGACCAGCCCACAAGCTCCGCCACTCCGTCCTCGACCCACCTCACCGAGCCACGCCCCTCCAGAATCCCCCGAACGACCTCACCGAGCTCGTCTTCTACCTCGGACCCGCCGGCCATCACCGTCAAATTCGTCGGCTCCGGACCGTCCCCGACCTCGCCGAGCGTTCCGTCGTCATCGCCGTGAGCTCCTGCTCCTGCTCCCCCTCTCCGCTCCCTCTCTCGCACGCTGTAGCTGCCGCACCACATCCAACCGCACGCGCCGCCGCCCGCACTCGTCGCCGGTGATGCTCCGGTGACCATTTGGTCCCGGGCATGCGCTCAACGCGCTCCCCGCATCGCGTAGAGCCTCCGAGGCACCTCGCCGCGCTCGTTTGCGCACCGCAGCCCCATCCCCACTTGCACCCGAGCTTCATCCGCCGCCGAGCTCGTCGCCGGCACCGATTTCGGCCGCCCCGACCCCAACCGACTCCACCAGAAGTTGCGGCATGTTCCCAGCTACCCATAGCCACCCTCCGCGGCTCGTTTGGTTGCCGAAACGGCCAAAACCACTCTCGCCGCCGCATCGGGCTCGCCGTCGGCTAAACGCCGGCGACCGTTGACCCTTGACCGGCGTGGGTTGACCCCACTGCCCGGTTTGACTCTCCCCTCTCTCCCACTGACATGCGGGCCCCGCCCGGCTAACCAAGTTAGTTAGGGTTAATTTTAATTAGGTTAGTTAGTCCAGACACTGACACGCAGGGCCCACAGGTCAATTTGACCTGGACGGCGCCCGTTGACCTGCTCAGGTCAGCATGAGGTCATGCTGACGCAATAATTCCTTTCTGGAATTAAAATAAATTAGGAAATGATTTATAAATTCCAGAAAATTGTATAAACTTCTAAAATTCATAGAAATTCAACCGTAACTCCAAATTAAATAAATTATATATGAAAAATTATCAGAAAAATTGAAGGAATCCATCTGTACCATTTTCATGCATGTTTGAACAATGTTTGTCCTCTGTTTTGGACAAGACCAATTAAGGGCATTTAAATAATCATATATGGAGTTGGAATTTGAATCATGTATTCAAACCAACTTCATTTAAATCATAGCTAAGTGCATTAGCCCAAAACACACTCATATTGCCATGTCATGAGCATGCATCATATTGTGCATTGCATTGATTGTATTTCTTCTTTGTTGCCAGTATCTATCCCCTCTCGGTAGACGATGTTCCGACGATGTGATCGTTGACACTGATGAAGACTCAATGCTATCTTCAGAAGTGCCAGGCAAGCAAAACCCCCTTGTTCATTCCGATAAAATCCCACTCTCTCGCTCCTGCTCTCTATTACTGCATTAGGACAACAACGATTCAACTGTTACTTGCTGCGGTAGCTGAACCCCTTTATCCTTTGCATGACCTGTCATTCCACAGTAAATAGATGAAACCCACTAGCATGAGTAGGAGTTGTTTGAGCCCTGTTGTGCCTACTCATTCATGTTTGTTTGTCATGCCTGCTATTGCTTAGAGTTGAGTCAGGTCTGATTCATCAGGGATGAATCAGAGGCGTGTGAACATGTCCTACTGTGTGTGAGCTAAGTGTGTGAACACGATTTGGTAAAGGTAGCGGTGAGAGGCCATGTAGGAGTACATGGTGGGTTGTCTCATTGCAGCCGTCCTCAGGAACTGAGTTCTGTGTTTCTGATCCATGATCAGTTACTACCACACATTGAGCTCCGGGCGCTCCAAGCTCTCTCGACTTATTAATCAACTTGATCTCTGTCCAGGAGTTGCAACTAGTTTCTGGTGTTTGTAGGTAGTGTTAGTAGTCTACCAAGTGGCACCCGGTACAGGTGGGCTTGGGACAGACTAGGCACAGTGGCACGGTGTACCAAGCGTAGATCCACCCGTCGAGGTGGGCTTGGGAACCCTGCACACATCGTTTGGGGCCGTGAGCGACACCCCGGCCGGATCTCCTTGCGGATGGAACCCGAATAGGCGATAAACCTGGACTAGAGACTTGTTCGGTTAGTCAGGTCGTGGCCGACTCCCTCGCCCGGTTTCCTCTTGAAGGTTGCCGAGGTACATGACGTGTACAGGGCGATAAGTGGCGAAAGCGTGTGTGAAGAAGTACACCCCTGCAGGGTTAACATCATCTATTCGAATAGCCGGATTCCTCGGATATGGAAACTTGGACCCCTTGCATAGTTCATAGACAAGTGAAGGTGGATACTCTAAAATACGCAAGATAAGCGTGAGTGCTATGGATGGCGTTCTCGTAGGGAAACGGGAGCGGATCCATAGTGGTGTATTGATATGGTGAATATGTGGACTCGTGTGCGCCACCTCAAAAGAGTTGCTTGCCGCCGTAGTTCAGGATAGCCACCGAGTCAAAAGCTGGCTTGCTGCAGTTAAACCCCACCATCCCCTTTGTTGATAATGATGCATATGTAGTTAGTTCTGATGTATGTCTTGCTGGGTACATTTGTACTCACGTTTGCCTATTTTATGTTTTTGCAGAGAGACTTCAGTCTCACTAGTAGTTCCGCTTGGACTTCGACGTTTAGCTTGTTACCTCAGCTACGATCTTGAGCCCTCGGCAGGATCTGGTAGATAGTCAGGCTTCTCAGCCTTTTTCATTTATAGTTGTCTGTACTCAGACATGTTAAGCTTCCGCATGTGTTTTGACTTGTATGCTCTGAGTGTTGGGTCATGAGACCCATGTTTGTAATATCTCGCTCCTCGGAGCCTATTGAATAAATATTTGAGTTGTAGAGTCATGTTGTGATGCCATGTTGTATTTGCACATATCGAGCATATTGTGTGTATGTTATTGAAATGCTTGGTATGTGTGGGATCTGACAACCTAGTTGTTCATCCTTGGTAGCCTCTCTTACCGGGAAATGTCTCCTAGTGTTTCCACTGAGCCATGGTAGCTTGCTACTGCTCCAGAACACTTAGGCTGGCCGGCATGTGTCCTTCTTCGTTCCTGTGTCTGTCCCCTCGGGGAAATGTCATGTGATGAATTCCGGAGTCCTGTTAGCCCGCTACAGCCCGGTTCACCGGAGTCCTGCTAGCCCAGTGCTACAGCCTGGATTGACCCGCTGATGACCGACACGTTCGATGCTGGGTCATGGATGCCTGTCCCTGTAAGTTTGTGCCACTTTGGGTTTACGACTAGCCATGTCAGCCCGGGCTCCTTATCATATGGATGCTAGCGACACTGTCATATACGTGTGCCAAAAGGCGCAAACGGTCCCGGGCAAAGGTAAGGCGACACCCGTGGGAATACCATGTGTGAGGCCGCAAAGTGATATGAGGTGTTACATGCTAGATCGATGTGGCATTGAGTCGGGGTCCTGACAATACTTGTTCTAGTTAAAGCGAACATTAAGCGTGCGTAGAGTTGTATCGGTGGTCGATAGAACTTGAAGGGAATGCAAATCCTACCATGAGCTCCTCATTGGGTTCGACACTCTTATTTATCGAGAAAGGCTACAACTGATCCCCTATACTTGTGGGTTATCACACACCCTGGTAGGTTGTGCCCACCTCGGCCGCCTCCAGCACCGCCTCTTTACTCTAGAAATACCTAGAAAATCCAAAAAAACTAGGGGAGTCGACGAAACACAATTCTAGCCGCCCCAAGTTCTAGAACAACCAAATCCAATCTAGACACCATCACGGAGGGGTTCATCATCCTCACTAGTGCCTCTCCAATGATGTGTGAGTAATTTATTGTAGACCTACGGGTCCTTTGTTAGTAGCTAGATAGCTTCCGCTCTCTCTTTTGATTCTCAATACAGTAGTCTCTTGGAGATCTATTTGATGTAACTCTTTTTGTGGTGTGTTTGTTGAGATCCGATGAACTTTGAGTTTATGATCAGATATGTTTATCCATGAAATTTATTGGAGTTTCTTTGATCTCTTATATGCATGATTACTTATAGCCTCGTATTTCTTCTTCGAATCTTTGGTTTAGTTAGGCCGGCTAGATCAATTTTTCTTGCCATGGGAAGAGGTGCTTTGTAATGGGTTCGATCGTGCGATGTTCTTTCCCAGTGACAGAAGGGGCAGCAAGACACGTATTGATCATTGCTATTAAGGATAATATGATGGGGTCTATTCCTACATGAATAGATCTTGTCTACATCATGTCATCATTCTAATTGCATTACTCTATTTCTCCATGATCTTAATACACTAGATGCATGTTGGATAGTGGTCGATGTGTGGAGTAATAGTAGTAGATGCAGGCATGAGTCGATCTACTAATCTTAGACGTGATGCCTATACAATGATCATTGCCTGGATATCATCATATTTATTTGAAGTTCTATGAATTGCCCAACAGTAATTTGTTTACCCACTGTATGCTATTTTCTCGAGAGAAGCCACTAGTGAAATCTACGGGCCCCGGGTCTATTTTCTCATCATATATCTTCAAATCTATATTGATATTTTCCTTTTTATTTATTTGCATATTTTATTTTCAGATCTATATTATCAAAATCCCAAGAATACCTTGCTGAATTTTATTTGCCTTTAATTTATTTGCATCTACCAATCTTTTACTCGAGAGGGGTTGACAACCCCTCTTTTGCGTCGGGTTGCAAGTATTTGTTCTTTGTGTGTAGGTATTGTTTACATAGTGTTACTTGGTTCTCCTACTGGTTCGATAACCTTGGTTTCACAACTCAGGGAAATACCTAGTTTCACTGTACTGCATCATCCTTTAATCCTCGGGGAAAAACGGATGTAGATACAATACATAAAGAAAGGATCGACATGAATTTTTCGCTCCATTGCCGGGGAGACATCATCAACATCTATCAGGTTCCTAATCACAAATGTCATCTCCTTGCAATTTACATTATTTGCCATTTTCCTCTCGTTTTCATCTCCCCCACTTCACAAAAAGTTGCCGTTTTATTCACCCTCTTTTTCATTCGCCTTTTTCTAGTCAAATCTCTTATTTGCTTGAACTTGTCACCATGAGTGACTTTGGCAGGGAAGAAACAGATGATGGCCTAACTCCTAAAATTGGACGATTTGGCAATCTAGATGCCAAAACTTTTGTTTTGGGGCAAGGGAACGTTATGGGAAAAGAACATATTCAAGATTTCTCAATTGTGTTGGAAATTTGACCCTTGATGATACTCCTATACTTAAAAGAACTAAATCTTATGTGGAAGCTATTTCAGCACTAGTTCTGGAACTTCAAAATAGATTTATTCGTACCCATCCTACCTTGCAAAGATTGTTTTATGACCTACCATCTATAAAAGATTCTAAATCTAAAAAGATAGCTACCCAAGTTCTCATGAATGAATATGATTACATAGTACGGGAAGCTAGGGAAATCTTTGACTTTTATGGTATGAGCCGTGAAAAACTGGTAATAAATGAGATCCTTTATAATAGTGATTATATGTTGAGACATTTGCTTGGAAATAACTGATACGTCTCCAACGTATCTATAATTTTTGATTGTTCCATGCTATTATATTACCTGTTTTAGATGTTTATGGGCTTTATTTTACACATTTATATCATTTTTGGGACTAACCTACTAACCAGAGGCTCATCCCGTATCAAACGGAGTCCAAACGGAATGAAACCTTCGGGAGCGTGATTTTTGGAACGAACGTGATCTAGAGGACTTGGAGTGCAAGCCAAGAAGTAGCCGAGGTGGCACGAGATAGGAGAGTGCGCCCACCCTTCCTGGGTGCGCCCCCTGTCTCGTGGGCCCCTCGGGCGGCCACCGACGTACTTCTTCCTCCTATATAAGCCTACATACCCCGAAAACATCCAGGGAGCCATCGAAGAAATATTTCCACCACTGTAACCTTCTGTATCTGCAAGATCCCATCTTGGAGCCGTCGCTGGCATTCTGCTGGAGGGGGATTCCACCATGGAGAGCTTCTACATCAACACCATAGCCCTTCCAATGAGTTGTGAGTAGTTTACCACAGACATTCAGGTCCATAGTTATTAGCTAGTTGGCTTCTTCTCTCTTTTTTGATCTCAATACAATGTTCTCCCCCTCTCTTGTGGAGATCTATTCGATGTAATCTCTTTTTGCGGTGTGTTTGTCGAGATCAGATGAATTGTGGGTTTATGATCAAGTTTATCTATGAATAATATTTGAATCTCCTCTGAATTGTTTTATGCATGATTGAGTTATCTTTGCAAGTCTCTTCGAATTATCGATTTTGTTTGGCCTACTAGATTGATCTTTCTTGCCATGGGAGAAGTGCTTAGCTTTGGGTTCACTCTTGCGGTGTCCTTACCCAGTGACAGAAAGGATTGCAAGGCACGTATTGTATTGTTGCCATCGCGGATAAAAAGATGGGGTTTATATCATATTTCTTGAGTTTATCCCTCTACATCATGTCATCTTTCTTAATGTGTTACTCTGTTCTTATGAACTTAATACTCTAGATGCATGCTGGATAGCGGTTGATGTGTGGAGTAATAGTAGTAGATGCAGGCAGGAGTCGGTCTACTTGTCACGGACGTGATGCCTATATACATGATCATGCTTAGATAATCTCATAATTATTCGCTTTTCTATCAATTGCTCGACAGTAATTTGTTCATCCACCATAATACTTATGCTATCTTGAGAGAAGCCGCTAGTGAAACCTACGGACCCCGGGTCTATCTTTTATCATATAAGCTTTCAATCTACTTTTATTTGCATCTTTATTTTCTGCATCTATATTATAAAATACCAAAAATATATTTATCCTATCATATTATCTCTATCAGATCTCACTTTCACAAGTGGCCATGAAGGGATTGACAATCCCTTTATCGCGTTGGTTGCGAGTTCTTTGTTTGTTTGTGTAGGTTCGTGGGACTTGTGAGGATCCTCCAACTGGATTGATACCTTGGTTCTCAAAAACCAAGGGAAATACTTACGCTACTGTGCTGCATCACCCTTTCCTCTTCAAGGAAAACCAATGCAAGCTCAAGACGTAGAAAGAAGGATTTCTGGCACCGTTGCCGGGGAGGTCTTCGCTCAAGTAAAGACATACCAAGTACCCATCACAAACTCATCTCCCTTGCATTTACATTATTTGCCATTTGCCTCTTGTTTTCCTCTCCCGCACTTCACCCTCATCGTTTTATTCGCCCTCTCTTTCCCAATCTCCTCTCTCTTTCGCTTGCCTTTTTCTATTTGCTCGTGTGTTAGATTGTTTACCTTGTCGTTATGGCTAGTCTTTCTATCCATGTTATTACTCCTGAACATGAAATTCTCAATTTTAAGCAAAGGGAGGGAGAAAATTTAAAAGATGCTTGGCATAGAATTTGCAATGCTCAAAATAAATACACTAGGAAGCTTTCTACTTCCGTTCTTCTTCGCAATTTTTATGTAGGCATTACTCCTTGGAATAGATGTGTTCTTGATACCGTTGCCAGAGGGGATTTCTTGAATAGCCACACGTTTGAAGCTTATAATGCTATGTGAGATTTGTTTGGCCCACCACCTCTTTTGGTTAATGGAACTGTTTTAACTTTGGAACATGTTATGCAACGGCTTGAGATCATTGAAAATAAAATTGCCACTGTTGAGTTAATTGAAAATTTGGATAAAAAGATTCATAGTCAAATAACCCAATACGGATCTAGGGTTGGAGTTACTTTGAAAAATATAAGGAGAAAGAACCTATAGTTAATGAAAAAATAGATCTAGATTCTGCAAGAATCGGTAAACTTGAGTATATCATTACTAACTTAGGTTCCGCATTTTCTTCCATGAAAAACACTCCAAAACCCCCTACCAAAACTGCCAAGTTTATATATGTTTCTAAAAATAAGGGTGAATCTTCTAATAAGGGAGGCGCGGATCTCAAATCCATAAGTGTTCATCCCAATTGTCTCTCTATCGTTAAGGAACCTTCTGCTACAAACGAATTTCTTGAATTTTTGCCTAAAGGTTTTATCATTGCTAAAAATAAAGAAACCCCTAAAGATTATAAGTGATCTATTGATGAATCAAGTGCCAAAGATGGCACTACATAGATCTATCTTCGCTTTTATGCCTAGCTAGGGGCGTTAAACTATAGCGCTAGTTGGGAGGCAACCCAATTTTCTTTGTGTTTTTTGTTGTTCCTGTTTAGTAATAAATTTTTCATCTAATTTCTTTTTATATTTGTTTTCATGTTTTATTTAGTGTTTGTGCCAAGTAGAACCTATAGGATAACCTATGATATGAGTTGATTTGATTCTGCTGAAAAACAGAAACTTTGCGCTCACGGGAAAAAATTAAATAAATCACAGAAACGAGCTTTTGCATTGATTCTTTTTTATTCTGTTCAATAAACAAATTTTTTAGGCCGTCCTATTTTGGTAGGATTTTTAAGGTTCAAGAAGTTTGCGTTAGTTACAGGTTGCTACAGACTGTTCTGTTTTTGACAGATTCTGTTTTTCGAGTGTTGTTTGCTTATTTGATGCATCTATGGCTAGTATGTAAGGGTATGAACCATAGAGAACTTGGAATACAGTAGGTTTAACACCATTATAAGTAAAGAATGAGTTCATTACAGTACCTTATGTGGTGGTTTTGTTTTCATTCGCTAACGGAGCTTATGAGATTTCCTGTTGAGTTTTGTGTTGTGAAGTTTTCAAGTTTTGGGGTAAAGATTTGATGGACTATGGAATAAAGGGTGGAAAAAGCCTAAGCTTGGGGATGCCCAAGGCACCCCAAGATATTCAAGAATAGCCAAAAGCCTAAGCTTGGGGGTGCCCCCGGAAGGCATCCCCTCTTTCGTTTTCGTTCATTGGTAACTTTACTTGGAGCTATATTTTTATTTGCCACATGATATGTGTTTTGCTTGGAGCATCGTGTATTATATTAGTCTTTGCTTTTTAGTTTACCAAAATCATCCTTGCTGTAACACACCTCTTGGGAGAAGCCTACTTGATTGAAATTTAGTTTACCAAAATCATCCTTGCTTGGGCGAGAGTAGTACTAGGATGGGTGACCTCCTGGGAAGTCCTCGTGTTGCATTCCCTTTTTAATTTTTTTTGCGCCACTTGCAAAACAAAATGCACGTGTAAGTAATATATTTACCGTGTTATATTATTTTGCACGAGTGCGGTAAGTTATAGCTGGGTGCTCACGATTCACGAGTCTAGCGGCGGCGTTGTGGCGCGGCAAGCGTGCACTGGTGCGGTTGAGAGGGAGGGGTGGAAACCGCGTTAAACTCGTCTCTGTAGATGAGAGGGAGCGGCCAAAGCAATGTACAATCGTCTTTGTAGTGGAGCTGGGAGGGGCAAGGACAAGGGACGAAGACGGGGGTAACATGTCGGATGCGATCATACCAGCACTAAAGCACCGGATTCCATCAGAACTCCGAAGTTAAGTGTGCTTGGGCGAGAGTAGTACTAGGATGGGTGACCTCCTGGGAAGTCCTCGTGTTGCATTCCCTTTTTAATTTTTTTGCGCCGCTTGCAAAACAAAACGCACGTGTAATTAATATATTTACCTTGTTTTATTATTTTGCACGAGTGCGGTAAGTTATAGCTGGGTACTCACGATTCACGAGTCTAGAGGCGGCGTTGTGGCGCGGCAAGCGTGCACTGGTGCGGTTGAGAGGGAGGGGTGGAAACCGTGTTAAACTCGTCTCCGTAGTTGAGAGGGAGCGGCCAAAGCAATGTACAATCGTCTTTGTAGTGGAGCTGGTAGGGGCAAGGATAAGGGACGAAGACGGGGGTAACATCTCGGATGCGATCATACCAGCACTAAAGCACTGGATCCCATCAGAACTCTGAAGTTAAGCGAACTTGGGCAAGAGTAGTACTAGGATGGGTGACCTCCTGGGAAGTCCTCGTGTTGCATTCCCTTTTTAATTTTTTTTGCGCCGCTTGCAAAACAAAACGCACGTGTAAGTAATATATTTATCGTGTTTTATTATTTTGCACGAGTGCGGTAAGTTATAGCTGGGTGCTCACGATTCACGAGTCTAGCGGCGGCATTGTGGCGCGGCAAGCGTGCACTGGTGCGGTTGAGAGGGAGGGGTGGAAACCGCGTTAAACTCGTCTCTGTAGTTCAGAGGGAGCGGCCAAAGCAATGCACAATCGTCTTTGTAGTGGTGCTGGGAGGGGCAAGGATAAGGGACGAAGACGGGGGTAACATGTTGGATGCGATCATACCAGCACTAAAGCACCGGATCCCATCAGAACTCCGGATTTAAGCGTGCTTTGGCTAGAGTAGTACTAGGATGGGTGACCTCCTGGGAAGTCCTCATGTTGCATTCCCTTTTTAATTTTTTTATGCCGCTTGCAAAACAAAACGCACGTGTAAGTAATATATTTACCGTGTTTTACTATTTTGCACGAGTGCGGTAAGTTATAGCTGGGTGC
Source organism: Triticum aestivum (assembly GCF_018294505.1). Lineage (NCBI taxonomy): Eukaryota > Viridiplantae > Streptophyta > Magnoliopsida > Poales > Poaceae > Triticum > Triticum aestivum. Next base: position 47,432,748 of record NC_057795.1, read on the forward strand.
TCATGATTCACGAGTCTAGCGGCGGCGTTGTGGCGCGGCAAGCGTGCACTAGTGCGGTTGAGAGGGAGGGGTGGAAACCGCGTTAAACTCGTCTCCGTAGTTGAGAGGGAGTGGCGAAAGCAATGTACGATCGTCTTTGTAGTGGAGCTGGGAGGGGCAAGGATAAGGGACGAAGACGGGGGTTACATGTCGGATGCGATCATACCAGCACTAAAGCACCGGATCCCATCAGAACTCCAAAGTTAAGCGTGCTTGGGTGAGAATAGTACTAGGATGGGTGACCTCCTGGGAAGTCCTCGTGTTGGATTCCCTTTTAATTTTTTTTTGCGTCGCTTGCAAAACATAACGCACGTGTAAGTAATATATTTACCGTGTTCTATTATTTTACACGAGTGCGGTAAGTTATAGCTGGGTGCTCACGACTCACGGGTCTAGCGGCGGCGTTGTGGCGCGGCAAGCGTGCACTGGTGCGGTTGAGAGGGAGGGGTGGAAACCGCGTTAAACTCGTCTCCGTAGTTGAGAGGGAGCGGCCAAAGCAATGTACAATCGTCTTTGTAGTGGAGCTGGGAGGGGCAAGGATAAAGGACGAAGATGGGGGTAACATGTCGGATGTGATCATACCAGCACTAAAGCACCGGATCCCATCAAAACTCCAAAGTTAAGCGTGCTTGGGCGAGAGTGGTACTAGGATGGGTGACCTCTTGGGAAGTGCTCGTGTTGCATTCCCTTTTTAATTTTTTTGTGCCGCTTGCAAAACAAAACACACATGTAAGTAATATATTTACCGTGTTTTATTATTTTGCACGAGTGCGGTAAGTTATACCTGGGTGCTCACGATTCACGAGTCTAGCGGCAGCGTTGTGGCGCGGCAAGCGTGCACTGGTGCAGTTGAGAGGGAGGGGTGGAAACCGCGTTAAACTCGTCTTCGTAGTTGAGAGGGAGCGGCCAAAGCAATGTACAATCGTCTTTGTAGTGTAGCTGGGAAGGGCTAGGATAATCGACGAAGATGGGGTTAACATCTCGGATGTGATCATAGCAACACTAAAGCACCGGATCCCATCAGAACTCCGAAGTTAAGCGTGCTTGGGCGAGAGTAGTACTAGGATGGGTGACCTCCAGGGAAGTCCTCGTGTTGCATTCCCTTTTTAATTTTTTTACGCCGCTTGCAAAACAAAACGCACGTGTAAGTAATATATTTACCGTGTTATATTATTTTGCACGAGTGCGGTAAGTTATAGCTGGGTGCTCACGATTCACGAGTCTAGCGGCGGCGTTGTGGCACGGCAAGCGTGCACTGGTGCGGTTGAGAGGGAGGGGTGGAAACCGCGTTAAACTCGTCTCCGTAGTTGAGAGGGAGCGGCCAAAGAAATGTACAATCGTCTTTGTAGTGCAGCTGGGAGGGGCAAGGATAAGGGACGAAGATGGGGGTAATATGTCGGATGCGATCATACCAGCACTAAAGCACCGGATCCCATCAGAACTCCGAAGTTAAGCATGCTTGACCGAGAGTAGTACTAGGATGGGTGACCTCCTGGGAAGTCCTCGTGTTGCATTCCCTTTTTAATTTTTTTTACACCGCTTGCAAAACAAAACGCACGTGTAAGTAATATATTTACCGTGTTTTATTATTTTGCACGAGTGCGGGAAGTTATAGCTGGGTGCTCACGATTCACGAGTCTAGCGGCGGCGTTGTGGCGCGGCAAGCGTGCACTGGTGCGGTTGAGAGGGAGGGGTGGAAACCGCGTTAAACTCGTCTCCATAGATGAGAGGGAGCGGCCAAAGCAATGTACAATCTTCTTTGTAGTGGAGCTGGGAGGGGCAAGGATAAGGGACGAAGACGGGGGTAACATGTCAGATGCGATCATACCAGCACTAAAGCACCGGATCCCATCAGAACTCCGATGTTAAGCGTCCTTGGGCGAGAGTAGTACTAGGATGGGTGACGTCCTAGGAAGTCCTTGTGTTGCATTCCCTTTTTAATTTTTTTTGCGCCGCTTGCAAAACAAAACGCACGTGTAAGTAATATATTTACCGTGTTTTATTATTTTGCACGAGTGCGGTAAGTTATAGCAGGGTGCTCATGATTCACGAGTCTAGCGGCGGCGTTGTGGCGCAGCAAGCGTGCACTGGTGTGGTTGAGAGGGTGGGGTGGAAACCGCATTAAACTCGTCTCCGTAGTTGAGAGGGAGCGGCCAAAGCAATGTACAATCGTCTTTGTAGTGGAGCTAGGAGGGGCAAGGATAAGGGACGAAGACAGGGGTAACATGTCGGATGCGATCATACCAACACTAAAGCACCGGATCCCATCAGAACTCCGAAGTTAAGCGTGCGTAGGCGAGAGTAGTACTAGGATGGGTGACCTCTTGGGAAGTCCTCGTGTTGCATTCCCTTTTTAATTTTTTTTGCGCCGCTTGCAAAACAAAACGCACGTGTAAGTAATATATTTACCGTGTTTTATTATTTTGCACGAGTGCGGTAAGTTATAGCTGGGTGCTCACGATTCACGAGTCTAGCGGCGGCGTTGTGGCACGGCAAGCGTGCACTAGTGCGGTTGAGAGGGAGGGGTGGAAACCGCGTTAAACTCGTCTCCGTAGTTGAGAGGGAGCGGCCAAAGCAATGTACAATCGTCTTTGTAGTGGAGCTGGGAGGGGCAAGGATAAGGGACGAAGACGCGGGGTAACATGTCGGATGCGATCATACCAGCACTAAAGCACTGGATCCCATCAGAACTCCGAAGTTAAGTGTGCTTGGGCGAGAGTAGTACTAGGATGGGTGACCTCCTGGGAAGTCCTCGTGTTGCATTCCCTTTTTAATTTTTTTTGCGCCGCTTGCAAAACAAAACGCACGTGTAAGTAATATATTTACCGTGTTTTATTATTTTGCACGAGTGCGGTAAGTTATAGCTGGGTGCTCACGATTCACGAGTGTAGCGGCTGCGTTGTGGCGCGGCAAGCGTGCACTGGTGCGGTTAAGAGGGAGGGGTGGAAACCGCGTTAAACTCGTCTCCGTAGTTGAGAGGGAGCAGCCAAAGCAATGTACAATCGTCTTTGTAGTGGAGCTGGGAGGGGAAAGGATAAGGGACGAAGACGGGGGTAACATGTCGGATGCGATCATACCAGCACTAAAGCACCGGATTCCATCAGAACTCCGAAGTTAAGCGTGCTTGGGCGAGAGTAGTACTAGGATGGGTGACCTCCTGGGAAGTCCTCGTGTTGCATTCCCTTTTTAATTTTTTTTGCGCCGCTTGCAAAACAAAACGCACGTGTAAGTAATATATTTACCGTGTTTTATTATTTTGCACGAGTGCGGTAAGTTATAGCTGGGTGCTCACGATTGGCGAGTCTAGCGGCGGCGTTGTGGCGCGGCAAGCGTGCACTGGTGCGGTTGAGAGGGAGGGGTGGAAACCGCGTTAAACTCGTCTCCATAGTTGAGAGGGAGCGGCCCAAGCAATGTACAATCGTCTTTGTAGTGGAGCTGGGAGGGGCAAGGATAAGGGACGAAGACGGGGGTAACATGTCGGATGCGATCATACAAGCACTAAAGCACCGGATCCCATCAGAACTTCGAAGTTAAACGTGCTTGGGCGAGAGTAGTACTAGGATGGGTGACCTTTAAGCGTGCTTGGGCGAGAGTAGTACTAGGATGGGTGACCTCCTGGGAAGTTCTCGTGTTGCATTCCCTTTTTAATTTTTTTTGCGCCGCTTGCAAAACAAAACGCACGTGTAAGTAATATATTTACCGTGTTTTATTATTTTGCAAGAGTGCGGTAAGTTATAGCTGGGTGCTCACGATTCACGAGTTTAGCGGCGCGTTGTGGCGCGGCAAGCGTGGACTGGTGCGGTTGAGAGGGAGGGGTGGAAACCGCGTTAAACTCGTCTCCGTAGTTGAGAGGGAGCGGCCAAAGAAATGTACAATCGTCTTTGTAGTGGAGCTGGGAGGGGCAAGGATAAGGGACGAAGACGGGGGTAACATGTCGCATGCGATCATACAAGCACTAAAGCACCGGATCCCATCAGAACTTCGAAGTTAAGCGTGCTTGGGCGAGAGTAGTACTAGGATGGGTGACCTTTAAGCGTGCTTGGGCGAGAGTAGTACTAGGATGGGTGACCTCCTGGGAAGTCCTCGTGTTGCATTCCCTTTTTAATTTTTTTTGCGCCGCTTGCAAAACAAAACGCACGTGTAACTAATATATTTACCGTGTTTTATTATTTTGCAAGAGTGCGGTAAGTTATAGCTGGGTGCTCACGATTCACGAGTTTAGCGGCGCGTTGTGGCGCGGCAAGCGTGGACTGGTGCGGTTGAGAGGGAGGGGTGGAAACCGCGTTAAACTCGTCTCCGTAGTCGAGAGGGAGCGGCCTAAGAAATGTACAATCGTCTTTGTAGTGGAGCTGGGAGGGGCAAGGATAAGGGACGAAGACGGGGGTAACATGTCGGATGCGATCATACCAGCACTAAAGCACCGGATCCCATCAGAACTCCGAAGTTAAGCGTGCTTGGGCGAGAGTAGTACTAGTATGGGTGACCTCCTGGGAAGTGCTCGTGTTGCATTCCCTTTTTAATTTTTTTTGCGCCGCTTGCAAAACAAAATGCACGTGTAAGTAATATATTTACCGTGTTTTATTATTTTGCACGAGTGCGGTAAGTTATTGCTGGGTGCTCACGATTCACGAGTCTAGCGGCGGCGTTGTGGCGCGGCAAGCGTGCACTGGTGCGGTTGAGAGGGAGGGGTGGAAACCGCGTTAAACTCGTCTCCGTAGTTGAGAGGGAGCGGCCAAAGCAATGTACAATCGTCTTTGTAGTGGAGCTGGAAGGGGCAAGGATGAGGGACGAAGACGGGGGTAACATGTTGGATGTGATCATACCAGCACTAAAGCACCGGATCCCATCAGAACTCCGAAGTTAAGCGTGCTTGGGCTAGAGTAGAACTAGGATGTGTGACCTCCAGGGAAGTCCTCGTGTTGCATTCCCTTTTTAATTTTTTTACGCCGCTTGCAAAACAAAACGCACGTGTAAGTAATATATTTACCGTGTTTTATTATTTTGCACGAGTGCGGTAAGTTATAGTTGGGTGCTCACGATTCACGAGTCTAGCGGCGGCGTTGTGGCGCGGCAAGCGTGCACTGGTGCGGTTGAGAGGGAGGGGTGGAAACCGCATTAAACTCGTCTCCGTAGTTGAGAGGGAGCGGCCAAAGAAATGTACAATCGTCTTTGTAGTGCAGCTGGGAGGGGCAAGGATAAGGGACGAAGATGGGGGTAATATGTCGGATTCGATCATACCAGCACTAAAGCACCGGATCCCATCAGAACCCTGAAGTTAAGCGTGCTTGACCGAGAGTAGTACTAGGATGGGTGACCTCCTGGTAAGTCCTCGTGTTGCATTCCCTTTTTAATTTTTTTACGCCGCTTGCAAAACAAAACGCACCTGTAAGTAATATATTTACCGTGTTTTATTATTTTGCACGAGTGCGGTAAGTTATAGCTGGGTGCTCACGATACACGAGTCTAGCGGCGGCGTTGTGGCGCGGCAAGCGTGCACTGGTGCGGTTGAGAGGGAGGGGTGGAAACCGCGTTAAACTCGCCCCCGTAGTTGAGAGGGAGCGGCCAAAGCAATGTAAAATCGTCTTTGTAGTGGAGCTGGGAGGGGCAAGGATAAGGGACGAAGACGGGGGTAACATGTCGGATGCGATCATACCAACACTAAAGCACCGGATCCCATCAGAACTCCGAAGTTAAGCGTGCTTGGGCGAGAGTAGTACTAGGATGGGTGATCTCCTGGGATGTCCTCGTGTTGCATTCCCTTTTTAATTTTTTTTGCGCCGCTTGAAAAACAAAACGCACGTGTAAGTAATATATTTACCGTGTTTTATTATTTTGCAAGAGTGCGGTAAGTTATAGCTGGGTGCTCACGATTCACGAGTTTAGCGGCGCGTTGTGGCGCGGCAAGCGTGGACTGGTGCGGTTGAGAGGGAGGGGTGGAAACCGCGTTAAACTCGTCTCCGTAGTTGAGAGGGAGCGGCCAAAGAAATGTACAATCGTCTTTGTAGTGGAGCTGGGAGGGGCAAGGATAAGGGACGAAGACGGGGGTAACATGTCGCATGCGATCATACAAGCACTAAAGCACCGGATCCCATTAGAACTTCAAAGTTAAGCGTGCTTGGGCGAGAGTAGTACTAGGATGGGTGACCTTTAAGCGTGCTTGGGCGAGAGTAGTACTAGGATGGGTGACCTCCTGGGAAGTCCTCGTGTTGCATTCCCTTTTTAATTTTTTTTGCGCCGCTTGCAAAACAAAACGCACGTGTAAGTAATATATTTACCGTGTTTTATTATTTTGCAAGAGTGCGGTAAGTTATAGCTGGGTGCTCACGATTCACGAGTTTAGCGGCGCGTTGAGGCGCGGCAAGCGTGGACTGGTGCGGTTGAGAGGGAGGGGTGGAAACCGCGTTAAACTCGTCTCCGTAGTTGAGAGGGAGCGGCCAAAGAAATGTACAATCGTCTTTGTAGTGGAGCTGGGAGGGGCAAGGATAAGGGACGAAGACGGGGGTAACATGTCGGATGCGATCATACCAGCACTAAAGCACCGGATCCCATCAGAACTCCGAAGTTAAGAGTGCTTGGGCGAGAGTAGTACTAGTATGGGTGACCTCCTGGGAAGTGCTCGTGTTGCATTCCCTTTTTAATTTTTTTTGCGCCGCTTGCAAAACAAAATGCACGTGTAAGTAATATATTTACCGTGTTTTATTATTTTGCACGAGTGCAGTAATTTATAGCTGGGTGCTCACGATTCACGAGTCTAGCGGCGGCGTTGTGGCGCGGCAAGCGTGCACTGGTGCGGTTGAGAGGGAGGGGTGGAAACCGCGTTAAACTCGTCTCCGTAGTTGAGAGGGAGCGGCCAAAGCAATGTACAATCGTCTTTGTAGTGGAGCTGGAAGGGGCAAGGATGAGGGACGAAGACGGGGGTAACATGTTGGATGTGATCATACCAGCACTAAAGCACCGGATCCCATCAGAACTCCAAAGTTAAGCGTGCTTGGGCGAGAGTAGTACTAGGATGTGTGACCTCCAGGGAAGTCCTCGTGTTGCATTCCCTTTTTAATTTTTTTTACAACGCTTGCAAAACAAAATGCACGTGTAAGTAATATATTTACCGTGTTTTATTATTTTGCACGAGTGCGGTAAGTTATAGCTGGGTGCTCACGATTCACGAGTCTAGCGGCGGCGTTGTGGCGCGGCAAGCGTGCACTGGTGCGGTTGAGAGGGAGGGGTGGAAACCGCATTAAACTCGTCTCCGTAGTTGAGAGGGAGCGGCCAAAGAAATGTACAATCGTCTTTGTAGTGCAGCTGGGAGGGGCAAGGATAAGGGACGAAGATGGGGGTAATATGTCGGATTCGATCATACCAGCACTAAAGCACCGGATCCCATCAGAACTCTGAAGTTAAGCGTGCTTGACCGAGAGTAGTACTAGGATGGGTGACCTCCTGGGAAGTCCTCGTGTTGCATTCCCTTTTTAATTTTTTTATGCCGCTTGCAAAACAAAACGCACGTGTAAGTAATATATTTACCGTGTTTTATTATTTTGCACGAGTGCGGTAAGTTATAGTTGGGTGCTCACGATTCACGAGTCTAGCGGCGGCGTTGTGGCGCGGCAAGCGTGCACTGGTGCGGTTGAGAGGGAGGGGTGGAAACCGCATTAAACTCGTCTCCGTAGTTGAGAGGGAGCGGCCAAAGAAATGTACAATCGTCTTTGTAGTGCAGCTGGGAGGGGCAAGGATAAGGGACGAAGATGGGGGTAATATGTCGGATTCGATCATACCAGCACTAAAGCACCGGATCCCATCAGAACCCTGAAGTTAAGCGTGCTTGACCGAGAGTAGTACTAGGATGGGTGACCTCCTGGTAAGTCCTCGTGTTGCATTCCCTTTTTAATTTTTTTACGCCGCTTGCAAAACAAAACGCACGTGTAAGTAATATATTTACCGTGTTTTATTATTTTGCACGAGTGCGGTAAGTTATAGCTGGGTGCTCACGATACACGAGTCTAGCGGCGGCGTTGTGGCGCGGCAAGCGTGCACTGGTGCGGTTGAGAGGGAGGGGTGGAAACCGCGTTAAACTCGTCCCCGTAGTTGAGAGGGAGCGGCCAAAGCAATGTAAAATCGTCTTTGTAGTGGAGCTGGGAGGGGCAAGGATAAGGGACGAAGACGGGGGTAACATGTCGGATGCGATCATACCAACACTAAAGCACCGGATCCCATCAGAACTCCGAAGTTAAGCGTGCTTGGGCGAGAGTAGTACTAGGATGGGTGACCTCCTGGGATGTCCTCGTGTTGCATTCCCTTTTTAATTTTTTTTGCGCCGCTTGCAAAACAAAACGCACGTGTAAGTAATATATTTACCGTGTTTTATTATTTTGCAAGAGTGCGGTAAGTTATAGCTGGGTGCTCACGATTCACGAGTTTAGCGGCGCGTTGTGGCGCGGCAAGCGTGGACTGGTGCGGTTGAGAGGGAGGGGTGGAAACCGCGTTAAACTCGTCTCCGTAGTTGAGAGGGAGCGGCCAAAGAAATGTACAATCGTCTTTGTAGTGGAGCTGGGAGGGGCAAGGATAAGGGACGAAGACGGGTGTAACATGTCGCATGCGATCATACAAGCACTAAAGCACCGGATCCCATCAGAACTTCGAAGTTAAGCGTGCTTGGGCGAGAGTAGTACTAGGATGGGTGACCTTTAAGCGTGCTTGGGCGAGAGTAGTACTAGGATGGGTGACCTCCTGGGAAGTCCTCGTGTTGCATTCCCTTTTTAATTTTTTTTGTGCCGCTTGCAAAACAAAACGCACGTGTAAGTAATATATTTACCGTGTTTTATTATTTTGCAAGAGTGCGGTAAGTTATAGCTGGGTGCTCACGATTCACGAGTTTAGCGGCGCGTTGAGGCGCGGCAAGCGTGGACTGGTGCGGTTGAGAGGGAGGGGTGGAAACCGCGTTAAACTCGTCTCCGTAGTTGAGAGGGAGCGGACAAAGAAATGTACAATCGTCTTTGTAGTGGAGCTGGGAGGGGCAAGGATAAGGGACGAAGACGGGGGTAACATGTCGGATGCGATCATACTAGCACTAAAGCACCGGATCCCATCAGAACTCCGAAGTTAAGAGTGCTTGGGCGAGAGTAGTACTAGTATGGGTGACCTCCTGGGAAGTGCTCGTGTTGCATTCCCTTTTTAATTTTTTTTGCGCCGCTTGCAAAACAAAATGCACGTGTAAGTAATATATTTACCGTGTTTTATTATTTTGCACGAGTGCAGTAATTTATAGCTGGGTGCTCACGATTCACGAGTCTAGCGGCGGCGTTGTGGCGCGGCAAGCGTGCACTGGTGCGGTTGAGAGGGAGGGGTGGAAACCGCGTTAAACTCGTCTCCGTAGTTGAGAGGGAGCGGCCAAAGCAATGTACAATCGTGTTTGTAGTGGAGCTGGAAGGGGCAAGGATGAGGGACGAAGACGGGGGTAACATGTTGGATGTGATCATACCAGCACTAAAGCACCGGATCCCATCAGAACTCCGAAGTTAAGCGTGCTTGGGCGAGAGTAGTACTAGGATGTGTGACCTCCAGGGAAGTCCTCGTGTTGCATTCCCTTTTTAATTTTTTTTACGCCGCTTGCAAAACAAAACGCACGTGTAAGTAATATATTTACCGTGTTTTATTATTTTGCACGAGTGCGGTAATTTATAGCTGGGTGCTCACGATTCACGAGTCTAGCGGCGGCGTTGTGGCGCGGCAAGCGTGCACTGGTGCGGTTGAGAGGGAGGGGTGGAAACCGCATTAAACTCGTCTCCGTAGTTGAGAGGGAGCGGCCAAAGAAATGTACAATCGTCTTTGTAGTGCAGCTGGGAGGGGCAAGGATAAGGGACGAAGATGGGGGTAATATGTCGGATTCGATCATACCAGCACTAAAGCACCGGATCCCATCAGAACTCTGAAGTTAAGCGTGCTTGACCGAGAGTAGTACTAGGATGGGTGACCTCCTGGGAAGTCCTCATGTTGCATTCCCTTTTTAATTTTTTTACGCCGCTTGCAAAACAAAACGCACGTGTAAGTAATATATTTACCGTGTTTTATTATTTTGCACGAGTGCGGTAAGTTATAGCTGGGTGCTCACGATACACGAGTCTAGCGGCGGCGTTTTTGCGCGGCAAGCGTGCACTGGTGCGGTTGAGAGGGAGGGGTGGAAACCGCATTAAACTCGTCTCCGTAGTTGAGAGGGAGCGGCCAAAGCAATGTACAATCGTCTTTGTAGTGGAGCTGGGAGGGGCAAGGATAAGGGACGAAGACGGGGGTACCATGTCGGATGCGATCATACCAACACTAAAGCACCGGATCCCATCAGAACTCCGAAGTTAAGCGTGCTTGGGCGAGAGTAGTACTAGGATGGGTGACCTCCTGTGAAGTGCTCGTGTTGCATTCCCTTTTTAATTTTTTTGCGCCGCTTGCAAAACAAAACGCACATGTAAGTAATATATTTACCGTGTTTTATTATTTTGCACGAGTGCGGTAAGTTATAGCTGGGTGCTCACGATTCACGAGTCTAGCGGCAGCGTTGTGGCACGGCAAGCGTGCACTGGTGCGGTTGAGAGGGAGGGGTGGAAACCGCGTTAAACTCGTCTTCGTAGTT